>NC_137111.1:44662144-44822144 GCF_949357685.1 Gobio gobio
AATAATTCATTTTAAGTTATTGCCAGTGGAAGGCCCCATCATTCCTCCTGAGGCTGGAAGATCATCGCCGCAGTCTTAAGCTCTGGGGCGTAGGTAGGATTTACCGTTTGGGTGGGCCTCCAAAAATATTGGTGGGCAAAATTAAAGGTGAAGCGTGTAATTTATGCAGCAGTAATGCAAACACGCTTAAAATAACAGACAAGCCACTGCAAATAATGCACATTTGACGCAGTTGTAAGTCAATGTTAGTGTAGAACCAAAACCGCAATGAAAGTGATTGGGGGCAGATGCTTCATGATTTTTTTTAATGATTATTGCATATAAATAATATAAATTATGTATACATGCACATTTTTTTTTAAATAATCTTACCCTCCCTCTTGCAGCATCTCTTCTCTGTTTACTGGTATGAGGGCGGGGCAACCTGTCACTCACATGAGATCGACCAATAGCGAACCACAACCATCCAATCAGCTCAAGGTGGGCATGAAAAAGATAGAGGTGGGCAGATAAAATCAAGCCCCGCCCTACTTTTTTTCTTGTTCGAGAAGCCGTTTCACTCGGACATATCACTAGGGTCACAATGGGGAATAAAAAACCATTGCAACTTCCTCATGCCGGCTTTAAAGGTGCAGTGTGTAAATTTTAGCGCCATCTAGTGGTGAGGTTGTGAATTGCCACCGCTCACCCCTCCCTTTCGAAGCACATATTAACTACGGTGGCCAACACAGGACAACACATTGTCATCTGAGACAGCAGAGAGTGACTAGCGCTCTGTAGAGAAGTTTGTCCATTTAAGGCTACTGTAGGAACATGGTGGCGCAAAATGGCGACTTCACTGTAATGGGACCCGCGGTGTATGGAGATAGAAACGGCTCATTCTAAAGAAATAAAAGCATAACGGTTCATTATGTAAGGTCTTTATACTCCACTGAAAACATATAGTTATGTATATTATTTTGCATTTCTGTCAATAGATCCTCAAAATACTACACACTGCACCTTTAATACTCAACGAAAGCACCATAAGAACAGTTTCATAACACAATGTGTGCAGTATCTTCCACACACAGGCTCTGCTTGTGAATGCAGATAGAAGCCTGACAGAAGACGTGCTGGTATTTAGAAAGTTTGCCACATTCAGAACTGATAAGAAGGGCCAGATTGTGCACAGAATGGGGTGGCACACATTTAGGAAACCCATATGAGGTCAAGTTCTCAGGCACCAGTGAAACTCGCTATGCTAATTTCAGCACATTGTTATTTTGTTTCTTTGCACTGAATCAAATGAAGCTTCTTAACAGCACATTCATAGGCTGTTGAAGAGGAATCTGATAGATATTTTTGGGAATTTCTCACGGGATTGCCTGTGGAGGTCTGACCTGAAACAGCATGTGGGCTGCGTACAAATTCGCCTGCATTCAGCTGACAAGTGCTCTCGTTTGGTCAGTTAATTTACTCACAATCTGACAAAACACTACTGCTTATTGATAGTCTGTTCTTAATTTAATTTTTTTATAATTAAATGTATCTAAATTTATTTGCATTTAATGCATTTCTAAATGAATTAATTCAAACATATTTTTAGAATAAATACTAATATACTATTTATAAATATTATTATGTATAAAGAAAATGTATCATTAAATTATTAATTTATATATATTTTTTAACTAGGGATGCACCGATATGAACATTTTGGCCAAAACCGATAACTGATCATTCTTTATATTTGAAAGCCGATGACGGATATATTGACCGATAAATCTAAATCCAATTTTTAAATATAATTTTTGTGAGTCTGCACTGTAAAAAAAATTCAAGTCTCCAATTGAAAATTTTCTAGTGACCGATCACATTTAAATTTTTCAGTTGGCCAAATTGAATTTCTGCGAATTGATGCAATTTAATTCAATTAAAATTCAAGAAATTCAATTTGGCCAACTAAAAAATGTAGATGTGATCTTTCACTAGAAATTTTTCAATTGGAGGCCTGAATTTTTTTTACAGTGTGATTACAAAAACAAAAGTCTCACCATTAAAATCCATGTCCCAAGCACAGAATTATAATGTTCACATTATGATTTTATGTAGTCTATATGACAGACTTGTGCTGCATGTTGCATTTAAAGGTACAATACCGGTATGTAAGATTTTGGGATTCAAATAACCAAAAACCACTAGAAAAGTGTTATATATTTAGTTGACTTGACTTGTGTACTAACATGATCCCAAATGTTTCCAAGAATGTTTAAATCCAGAGAAATAAGCCATTTTAACAGGTGCTGCGTCCCAATTCGCATACTATCCGTCCAAAATAGTATTCCAAAAGAGAATTAGTATGTCCCAAATCGTAGTCTGTTGAAAAGAGTATTCCAAAGATTCCCGGATGGTCTACTATTTCCGGTCAGAATTCGAAGTGCGGATCGACGCACACTCTAACGGCTGATATTACCCACAACCCATTGCGAGTTGGACGAGGATTCGATTAGAACTACAAACGCGGATAAAAGTGTTAAAAAAAACTACAAACATGACGGATGTGCGAGTCCGGCGGTTAAGAGGTTTAGATTAAGGGGCTTTAGTAATCAATTATCAGTATTTAACCTGAGGGAAAGATATTTATTCAATGTTATCCACATTATATTTCACCTGCAGCAGCATTAAGAACTTTTGTACTGATACGTTTGGCCATTAACTTTTAAATGCATCATTATATTTAAAATGTAAACACATGAGGAGAGTCTCTGCATTAAGGACCCACGAATGGCAGATCAATGTGCTACTACATTTCTCTCCGATACGGTAGGAAATTAAACTCAATGTGGAGGATTTGAACTGTGACGATGATTGACAGGGCAGTTTAAACGGTGACGGGACGCACGTAACTAAGCGACAGAGTCCGTTAAAGATGACGAAGTAGTATGTCCCAAAGCTAGCATACTCTTCTGCTACACACTCAAAAGTATGTACTTTTTCTTCACAAAAAGAGTACATACTTTTAGGTCGTAGAATAAGTCGGCGAATTGGGACACAGCACAGGACCATGTCCATGCGTCGCCTATCAATGACATCATACCCGCGTCACCTTCGATTTTGATTATTTTGTAAACACCAAAAACGCTTTAATATATGATGTGTTTTATTAGACCGGTGAGCAAATGTTTGAATACATTAATCGACAGAAAACAAATCATTGTTATACACCTCAACAAAGTTAATCTTATTGTTAAAATCTGGTTTTCTTGATTTACCGTGAGTACTAGGGCTGCGCAATATATCGAAATTATCGAAATATCGCAAATGTACATGTCGCAATATGCATATCGCAAGGGTACGCGATATCTGAATGATTTGAATAGGCTACGTCAACATTGTGAAAAGTGTACGTTTTAGGTCGACGCATATAGCAGAGAATAGACTGGGCACACGACTGTTACTTAAGTGACTTGCTTGACGTTAAAAAGAGTTACTAAACACAATAACTTGCGAAAAACAACTCCTTGCAGTCTCGTGCTGTCTGACACAAACACCGAAACGTGCGCACAAGCCGTTCTTTTTCGTGTCTTGTTACACACTCGAACGGTCAATATTTTCTTTTCCCAGAAAGAATGTGAAACAACACACAAATGATATCATTCTGTTTTTAAATATTTGTTTTAATATAATTTAAATAGATTTTACACACTTAAAGCAATATCGTATCGCATATCGAATATCGCATTATTTAACAAGGATATCGCATATCGCATTTTTCTTCAATTTCGCACAGCCCTAATGAGTACCATGTTTTACCATGCCTAATATCGATATAACTCACTGCAGTGTGAACAAGTGCAAAAGTTACATATTGTGGCTTTAACTGTATTTTCCTTTTTGAAGTGATTCCAATCATATTTAAAGTAATTCAAAACCATAATGGCGATGGTGCAGTAATATATTGGCCTTTTAAATGTTCTTATTGGGGCGATAATGATAACATAAAAAATTAAACTATATTGAAACTATACTATAAAAATGAAAATATATTGGCCGATACCGATATGGTGGATGATATATTGTGCATTCCCAAAAAAAAACTATATACACTCACCTAAAGGACTATTAGGAACACCTGTTCAATTTCTCATTAATGCAATTATCTAATCAACCAATCACATGGCAGTTGCTTCAATGCATTTAGGGCTGTGGTCCTGGTCAAGACAATCTTCTGAACTCCAAACTGAATGTCAGAATGGGAAAGAAAGGTGATTTAAGCAGTTTTGAGCGTGGCATGGTTGTTGGTGTCAGACGGGCCGGTCTGAGTATTTCACAATCTGCTCAGTTACTGGGATTTTCACGCACAACCATTTCTAGGGTTTACAAAGAATGGTGTGAAAAGGGAAAAACATCCAGTATGCGGCAGTCCTGTGGGCGAAAATGCCTTGTTGATGCTAGAGGTCAGAGGAGAATGGGCCGACTGATTCAAGCTGATAGAAGAGCAACTTTGACTGAAATAACCACTCGTTACAACCGAGGTATGCAGCAAAGCATTTGTGAAGCCACAACACGCACAACCTTGAGGCGGATGGGCTACAACAGCAGAAGACCCCACCGGGTACCACTCATCTCCACTACAAATAGGAAAAAGAGGCTACAATTTGCATGAGCTCACCAAAATTGGACAGATGAAGACTGGAAAAATGTTGCCTGGTCTGATGAGTCTCGATTTCTGTTGAGACATTCAGATGGTAGAGTCAGAATTTGGCGTAAACAGAATGAGAACATGGATCCATCATGCCTTGTTAACACTGTGCAGGCTGGTGGTGGTGGTGTAATGGTGTGGGGGATGTTTTCTTGGCACACTTTAGGCCCCTTAGTGCCAATTGGGCATTGCTTAAATGCCACAGCCTACCTGAGTATTGTTTCTGACCATGTCCATCCCTTTATGACCACCATGTCCCCATCCTCTGATGGCTACTTCCAGCAGGATAATGCACCATGTCACAAAGCTCGAATCATTTCAAATTGGTTTCTTGAACATGACAATGAGTTCACTGTACTAAAATGGCCCCCACAGTCACCAGATCTCAACCCAATAGAGCATCTTTGGGATGTGGTGGAACGGGAGCTTCGTGCCCTGGATGTGCATCCCACAAATCTCCATCAACTGCAAGATGCTATCCTATCAATATGGGCCAACATTTCTAAAGAATGCTTTCAGCACCTTGTTGAATCAATACCACGTAGAATTAAGGCAGTTCTGAAGGCGAAAGGGGGTCAAACACAGTATTAGTATGGTGTTCCTAGTAATCCTTTAAGTGAGTGTATATATATATATTGTAATACTTAAATTATTTTAATTGTGTATAATATATTATTTATAAATATTATATGTGTCAATATTTTTTATTCAATTATTTATTTATTTAAAAAATATGTGTGTGTGTAGCCTACATAACAAATAATTTAAAATAAGATTTTTTTACATTATAATATTATAATGTATGTGCAGAAATACACTATACAGTATGCAGCAATCCAATAAGCAGTACACTAGTGTTTTCAAACCTTTTACAGTCTATGTTTCAAACACAGTCCATGTCGTGACGCAGTCCATGTGGTGTTCCTGCAGCTGCAGCGCGTGCTGCTTTACCCTTGGATTATCCTGTCAGTTTTCATAGACAAGTGTTTGCTACATCTGTAGTTACTTACATGGTTCTTCGGGGTTTTTCCGAGACGTCCTGCATGTCATTGCGCAGAGTTTGCAGAGTGTGTTCTGTGTTTGTCTGGGATTGCTGTCACAGCTCTGGTCACATTCGTGCTGAAAGTGATGACAGCGTCGTTACGCTGCGTCAAACTGCTCCAAATTCCTCTGAATCAAAGGCTCTCTGTCAATAGTGGTCAGCCTGGTTAAGCGTCGCGTGCTTTACATCTCTATCCGTTTGGATTAAAACACCGTCAGACACAAGCCAAGGCAAATATGACAATCGCATCAGTGCAGGAGGTTGGAACAATCTGTGAGAGTAGATAAAAATAATACGGATATTAAATTTAGATAAATGAATTATTTAATTATAAATTAATATTAAGTGTGCGTTGCTGCTGTGATTGTGAA
This sequence comes from Gobio gobio, assembly GCF_949357685.1. Taxonomy (NCBI): domain Eukaryota; kingdom Metazoa; phylum Chordata; class Actinopteri; order Cypriniformes; family Gobionidae; genus Gobio; species Gobio gobio. The sequence continues at coordinate 44,668,242 of NC_137111.1, forward strand.
CAAACGTTCGTTCTTTAATAATGTTTTCAAAATGTTAGCACAAAAACATCATGGAATTTTTCCTGAAACGTTTTACTTGGACGTTCCTTTAAATGTAACTCTTTGTTTCAGAAAGTGCAAAGAACATTCAAATGTAACACTTCCATAATGTTCCAATTGTAATATTCTAAAAATGATTAAAAAAAAAAAAAATCCCTTAAAGGGTTAGTTCACCCAAATATGAAAATAATGTCTTTTATTCCTCACCCTCATGCCGTTCCACACCTGTAAGACCTCCGTTCATCTCCGGAACACAAATGAAGATACTTGTGTTGAAATCCGAAGGCTCAGTGAGGCCTCCATGGGAGCAAAGCAATTTACACTCTCAAGATCCAATAATGTACTAGAAACATATTTAAATCAGTTGATGTGAGTACAGTGGTTAAATATTAATATTATAAAGCGAAGATAATATTTTTGGTGTGCCAAAAAAAACGAAATTACTTATATAGTGATAACCGATTTCAGCAGTGATAACCTGCTGCATGAAGCTTTGCAGCGTATCGAATCAGCGAGTCGATTCGTGATTCGGATCGCGTGTCAAACCGCCAAACTGCTGAAATCACGTGACTTTGCCGATCTGAACCACTGAATCGACTCACTGATTCAATACACTCCGAAGCTTCATGCAGCAGTGTTTTGAAATCGGTTATCACTATATAAGTCGTTATTTAGTTTTTTGGCGCACCAAAAATATTATCGTCGCTTTATAATATTACAGTTTTTTTACAGATGCTAGGACACATTTCTCAATACATAGGTCACTTTTGCAAAACTCTTCACACATTTCTCCTAACCAACTTTCAGCTTGGCAAAGCAGTTAATTTCACATTCAAAATGCACTACAACTACCAAAACACTTTATTCAGGTCTCAAATCAACTCATTCTTCCAGAACAGGTTGACAGCCGACAAACACATTTTGTCACCCACAAAACAAAGTTCTAAAAAACACTAACAACATGTAGCATTATACAATGTTTTCTTGTGTAAAACATGGACACATCTCTGTTTATAATTCACTGCAATATATGTTACTGGAATGAATCAGACATGATGCAGAATTCATCAATATTTTATGTCGTTTATTTCAAAATACAGGAAGTTGGATACACACCATCCACCATCTACAATGAGAATCAGCTGTGGCTGGTCCAATTGTTTTTATAGCATTTATTTTTAAAATTTAAAATATATTTCATTACAGTTGTTCTCGATTGTTTACACACATTTTCTGAAAGCATGCCTCATATTCTCAGAACTCTACACACAAATCTAAAAACACACACACAATGGGCAAAACCCCTCAATTCTCCTGCAAAATGCAACTTTAAATTCAAAACAATGTTGTTTCTTTTCAAAATGGAAATTTGTTTTCAAATGACACACACAAACCATCATATGAATAGACATTTATAAGAACCAGTTGAACACTGATGTGCTCAATGTTAAACATAATGATGAATGGAAAAAACTTCTTCTCCTTTCATCATAATGACTTAGGTCTTTTTTGGTTCAGTGTTACACTTACAACAGACAGTACATACATAAGTGTGTTGTAAAATATTTGAGAATATTGTTTTCATACTCAGAACACACAAATACACGGTAACAAATATATTTTATTTTTTCCCACAAAATCAATGTACACAGTGTACACCCCAACCATCACAAAGTTGCACATACAGTGGTCTACATACAAAACAACAGAAGAATTTACTGTACAGTTACAGTAAAAAAAAAAAAAAAAAGATTTAACTATGCTGCATCCTCTCTTCAGTTTCTCACCTGTTGCCCTTGGATGCTAAAGCTCTGTTTGCTAATTGTAAAACTGCGTGACAGGTGTTTGCCCATGTGAAGAGTCAGTGTGCATATTTGAATGGCAGTGTGTTCCTTGTGAAAACAAGATATTTTCTGCATGAAAATTGTGCCAAAAGCAGAGAATTGTGTGTAGTGTTTTGAAAAAAGTGTGTTTTAGAACTGCAATTTGAGTGTAAAGCAGGAACTGTGCTTGTAGTTTAGCAGAATTGGTTCAGGGGGTTGGTGAATGAGTTACATGTTGTGGTCATTGTGTCTCAAGTACCAGAATTTGTGTGTAAACAATTGAGAAAAACTGTAAAATGTTACAGTAGGAATGTAGCAAAAAGCTGTCTTATTCAGTTTTGTATTATGTTATTGTTTTGAACATAAGTTCAACAGTTTTGAAAACAGTATGTAAGCATGTGCAGATTGGCCTGTATACGTACAAAGAGCTTTGGCAGTTGTTGTGTCTGAGTGAGAAAAGAATTCATGAAATTTGAGAGATGTAGTCATTGAATGCATTTTGTGCCAAAGAAATGATCATTGATCCTCAGTTTAGCCCACATAGACTTCTGTTGTGCTCACTGTGTGAAGAGTTTTGCAAAAGTGACCTATTGAGAAATGTGTCCTAGCATCTGTAAAAAAAACTGTATTCTAGCCTACAGCAAGTGTGGATGCTCTATCTAACGTAATTATATACTCGTATATTCTCTATAAATTAGAGGATTCTTGTGAAACTTTTTTTCAAACACAACCCAAAAGTGCTTCTGGTCACTTCAAATCTTACAGTTTTTCTCAGTTGCCTTGATACATTTCTCGAATCATCCTCGACATTTGCAAAAGAGCAAGTGCATTTCCTAAATGTTGTGTGGGGTGAGACTATTCAACAGAGACCCATTATGATCAACATGACATAAGAAAAACTCTCAGAGATTGTCTGATGTTTGAGGGTGTGTGTTATGTGCGTACACGAAGGTATTATGTACTATTCAAACGTATCAGAGAACAATGCAGCCAAAGACAATACTACTTGACATATGAGGACTTCATTGGCAGAGTTTCCAGCTGCCCTCTGAGTGTTTCTGCTCACTTCTCCTATTCAGGGGCATACAGAGATATGTGTCATTTGCGGACAGATTTCCTTAACCGAATGAGACATGACAATAAGTATGACCCATCAAATCCATGTAATTAAATAATCAGAATTGCTTTGCAGAAGTTTGACACTTTCATTACCCTTTTCTCTTTCTCTGTGCTACATAAAGTCAAATCTCTGCATCGGGTGAGAATTATACGACCCACAGGCTCTATAGTCCATATTCACAAAATCCCTTAGAGAATGCAAAGATAAGATCTAACAAAATATGAATTTTACAGACAACATTTGCAGCCACATGTACTATCTGGACGTTTCTGAACAGCTCTGGGATTTGTGTGTGACTGTTGTTGTAGAATTTCTTCAGGTAAAGCATTAGTTTAGACCCGAGTGCAAACATTGGTTCATATTGTTCTTGTAAAAATATTTAGAAATGATATCTGTGTAAAAAGTTGAAAGTCTGTGCAATAAATGGCAAATGTGGCAAATGTGTGTGTATGTTCAAACTTAATTTGTGGAGGAATGAAACACTTGAGTAATTTACAGTTTTTCTCAGTCGCTTTGGTACATTTCTCAGATCAGAATTGAAATTCTCAAAACTACCTGTTCAATCTTCACATCATTGTGTCACTTGTGCACATCAAAAAAGCAGTTTCTCATTTCTTTGAACAAGTTGCAAATGCTTGTGTACATCCATGCAAATGATTATGTACAATTCTCTGCTGTTTCCTACATTATCAGTTGCTTATGTCATGTTGATCAAAATGTATTATAATGGGTCTCTGTTGAATAGTCTCACCCCCCACAACATTTAGGCATTAGTTCATAGCATAAGTCTTTACATGCAAAATGGTTGAACAAGTTGTCATAAAATGTCAAGCATATTTCTATACATTTCCGTTAGACGTTCACATTTCTACTTTTGTTTTCCTGGGTTTTTTTTTCTTTGTGCTATGCAGTGCTGTCTTTTCCTTTCTGTATCGCAATGACATGGTCTGTCAACAAATTACAGTACAAACAGTAAAAGCATAAATAGTCTCTTGCATTCAAACTCCCACATACACTAAGGTGTAACCTACAATTTACAATAATTGTCATCAAAATTTTAGCCATATTTACATCAGAACATGCCTCCAGAGTACAGTTATATTGACAATATGACTAAGCAATTTGACTGTCTTATTCATACACAATGACACAAGGACTTGTCATTCTGATGGCACTGACATGTTCATTGACACAGATATTTACTTTTGAGAGATGAACTAAGGATTTTGAGCAAGAGACTGGCTTTTGCAGGTAATCCATGGTGTTTTGCTATTTGTACGAATTGTTTTGAGAAATGCACTTGCTGTTTTGCAAATGTCGAGGATGATTCGAGAAATGTACCAAAGCTACTGAGAAAAACTGTAAAACTCAAGTTATGTAGTGTAATAAACATTATGTCAGTCATTAAATGTGTATGGATAGATTAGATAGATAGATAGATAGACAGACAGACAGACAGACAGACAGACAGACAGACAGACAGACAGACAGACAGACAGACAGACAGACAGACAGACAGACAGACAGATAGATAGATAGATAGATAGATAGATAGATAGATAGATAGATAGATAGATAGATAGATAGATAGATAGATAGATAGATAGATAGATAGATAGATAGATAGATAGATAGATAGATAGATAGATAGATAGATAGATAGATAGATAGATAGATAGATAGATAGATAGATAGATAGATAGATAGATAGATAGATAGATAGATAGATAGATAGATAGATAGATAGATAGATAGATGTGCCTTGAAGTCTTGAAAAAGAGATCCAAAAGTAGCTGGATTATTATGCAACATCATCAATGTCCTAAACGGAAACAAAACATAAAACAGCAATTATCCAACAACTCTCCCATGAAGAAAATATAATGACTGCATGATGGAAACACTTTTGCAGTCTCAGGAATAAGACGTGTAAATAAAATGAATAAAAATAAATAAACTTGATTATCTAAACTTGAAAACTAAAACTTGCTTATCTACATTGATGAATGTTATGTATACATTATATAAATACCTTATACGCTATGTACACCTTCAATAAATAACTTTACTAACACTGCCATCTATTGGCTTTTGTTGATACTGTCGTTGGTTTTTGCCTTGATTTTATATAGGAATGTATTACAGTGTGTTCTTTCTTTCTTTATTTTTAAGTATTTTATATATAAAATCATACAAATTAAATTAATGTATTGTTTACCTAAAAAATAAACAACACAGGCAATGCTGCCATCTATTGGGTTCAGATTTAAAATATTAGACTTGTAGTTAAATAACAAGCCTTTAAAAATATTAACGTTAATTAATAATACATTATATTTTATTAAAACTATATATACATATTGTTATATATAATAGTAATAATAAAAAATATCCAAACAAACAAATAAATAAATAAGCAAACAGTAGGCCCAATGTGTCAAATAAATATACACACAATATGTATGTTTCGTGTTTATGAACTATCATGATAAACTTTCATTTTCATTTCATTTTTAAATTAATTTGTATATATTGTTACTAATTGTTAGGCAATGTAAAGTTTTTTTAATACATACATGTCTGTACCGTTGCTGACTTTTATTTTGAAAAATAAAAAATCACCCGGAAAAAGAAGCTTCAAGTACATGTTGTGGTTCATATATGTCATGTGTAGGCTGCAGTAAAGTTGTGTATATTAAATGCTGTGTAAAAGTTGTGTATGGTAAATGTTTTTGTCCACCTTTAAATACAGCACTTGAGTGGAGATGGCTGTCGTTTGCTTTAGTAAGCGCCTTCAGCTGCTCAATGTGACACTTTTCAGGACAATCACGACACATGCAGTCACTCGAGGATCAGTATGCAGATGTCCAGCCATTCACAGGACTGTTAACAGCATAATACCACACACCCAACGAGCCTTTCACACATCCCAGTCTGTGATGGTGGCTAAGATACTGTCTGTGGAGGAGATCTTCAACAAGAAGTCTTTACATGACTATCTGAGGATGAAGGAGATGGAGTATAACACATGGCTGGACTCCATCAGTTCTGAAAGCCAGACACTGGATGATGAGGATATGAAAATCAAAAGGACTAATCTCTCTGCACTAGGGCCTTTGGTACAAAAAATCAAAGAACTGGGGGGGAAACAGAAAGAGTTGGAGGACACACTGGACCTGCTGAAAGGTAGTAAACTGTGAAAGGTGTAGTTAAAATGAAAGGCTTTCTAATGTGCCATTTCATTTGCATCTCTTTTCAGACAATGACCCAGAATTACATGAGCTTGCAGAGTCAGAGAAGGAAGCCTGTCTAGCAGCCATTCAAGATCTAAGACAAAAGGTGAGGTGTGAAATGCTCGCATTTACATTTCAGTCTCCTTTATTAAATAAATTACCCTTATTGTCATACACACCTGGCACAGTCAAAGATTGTTTTTAAGTATACCAAGAAATAAGATGGATGACATGTTTACACTTACAGACCTTATGGGTGAAGCTCACATATCCAAATAATGAGATATATGTAATATAAATGACATAATCATTATCAAGTAAATGTACATGTTATTAATTTATTTATTTTTATATAAAAAATACAGTAAATGTATCCAGTAAATTAATTAGAAACAAAAATATATATAATAAATATTATAAATTATCAGTAAATGTATATGAACTAGAAATGAACATATATAACAAATTTAATATTTAATTTACTATATATATATATATACACACACACACACACAGTATATACATATGTTACATACATGCTATTAATTAATTTATTTTTATATAAATAATACAGTAAATGTATCCAGTAAATGAATTAGAAACGAAAATATGTGTATATATATATATATATAAATATATAAATAAATATTATTAAAATATCTTACATTTATTTAATATTTAAATTTAATTTATATATATATATATATATATATATATATATATATATATATATATATATATATATATATATATATATATATATGAATTTATTTTTAAACAATACAGTAAATGTAACCAGTAAATTAATTAGAAATTAATTATAATATATATATATATATATATATATATATATATATATATATATATATATATATATATATATATATATATATATATATATATATATATATATATATATATATATATATATATATATATATATATACAGGGAGTGCAGAATTATTAGGCACGTTGATTTTCTGATCATATTTTTTTTCCAGGCACATTTGACCAATTCCAAACCACAGTAATCCTAATAACTACCATTGATTTAGTATTTAATAATGTATAAGTGATATATAATTGTTCATGAAGGCTGGAAATGAAAAACACCTTATATTCAGGTGTGCAGAATTATTAGGCATGTTTTCTTTTACAGATAAATTGAGCCAAAAAAGAGATTTAAGCTGAAGTGTTGTAAAATACATGAAGAAGGTTTTTTATAGGCTTTATGGACAGATAGGTTGAGAGTGACTCTTGAAGGACCAGCACCACATCCTCTAGTACCACTGTTTGAAGAATTCATCTTCCAGAATCTGGCAGTACGTTTTGGGAGTTCATTTTTAGTCCATCTCTGCAAAACGGACTTCAGGATGGACTAAAATGAACTCCCAAAACGTACTGCCAGATTCTGGAAGATGAATTCTTCAAACAGTGGTACTAGAGGATGTGGTGCTGGTCCTTCAAGAGTCACTCTCAACCTATAAAACCTATAAAGCCTATAGTAAAGCAGGCTTCATGTATTTTACAACACTTCAGCTTGTGATTCTTATCTAGTGGGGGTCATTTTTTAGGATTCTTTACCTAACTGAAGTCTCTGAGATCCTGACACCTTGCACTTCTGGAGACTCCAGGTAGGTTGCAGCTTTGGAAAATGGTGGCGCTGGAGACTAAAGGGTTCCTGATGGTTTCACACTTAATTCTTCACCTTAATTCTTAATTCTTTTGCAGTGTCTTTTCTCAGTCACATGTTTTTGTCTGACCCTGCTGACCCAACGAGCATTTCACTGTCCAATGGTCATGCCTTAACTGCAATATCTAGTATTGCATTAGTATTGCATCCTTCTCATGGGCATTTAATACTTTTTGACTTTTCAGTCTGAGTTAAATCTGTTTTTTGGCTCAATTTATCTGTAAAAGAAAACATGCCTAATAATTCTGCACACCTGAATATAAGGTGATTTTCATTTCCAGCCTTCATGAACAATTATATATCACTTATACATTATTAAATACTAAATCAATAGTGGTTATTAGGATTACTGTAGTTTGGAATTGGTCAAATGTGCCTGGAAAAAAAATATGATCAGAAAATCAACGTGCCTAATAATTCTGCACTCCCTGTATATATATATATATATATATATATATATATATATATATATATATATATATATATATATATATATATATATATATATATATATATATATATATATATATATATATATATATATATATATATATATATATATATATTATAATTAATTTCTAATTAATTTACTGGTTACATTTACTGTATTGTTTAAAAATAAATTCATTAATAACATCCAGTTATATTCAGTTAATACACAATATAAAAACATTAACATTATATTGCTCTTATTGAATAATTACTGAAGTATTGAAAAGTATGAAAGTATGAAAAGTAGTAAAAATGTAGTAAGTCTAACCAAGTAAAATTTCTGTAAAAACAATGTTTAAACATAATGACAATAAACACTCAGTGCTGTGTTCTGTGTTTCAGATTTTATCTCTGCTGATCCCAGAAGAGGAATCAGACATGAGTGACCTGGTCCTAGAGGTCACTGCGGGGGTCGGAGGTCAAGAAGCCATGCTCTTTACCGCAGAGATCTTTGATATGTATCACAGCTTCGCTGCTTTCCATGGCTGGGGCTTTGAAATCCTGGGGGTCATGTCTAGTGAACTAGGTTGACAAATACTTCTATCCTGTCATAGACAAATACTATATAAACTCCTAATAATTTGTGTCAATGACTGTTTTTGTTATCTTGTGTCTCATTTCCATTGGTTCAGGGGGCGTCAGACATGCAGCAGCCAGTATCAGTGGTCCACTCAGCTATAAAAAGTTAAAGTTTGAAGCCGGTGTCCATCGTGTCCAGAGGGTCCCGAAAACAGAGAGTAAAGGTCGCATACACACCAGCACGATGACCGTGGCGATACTACCTCAACCCACTGAGGTGCACACAAAACTTCAGCTCTAATGGCTATTTAGAGAAATGCATGTGTGAATTAGAGAGAGAATAGAATCAGTATTTTATTAGAAATATATGTGATTATTCATCTTATTGCATTGTTGACGTTCTCTTTACTCTCACAGATCTCATTTACCATCAACCCCAAAGATCTGAGGATAGAGACGAAGAGAGCCAGTGGAGCAGGAGGACAGCATGTCAACACCACCGACAGCGCTGTGAGGATCGTCCATCTACCCACAGGTCAGCAGGATTAAGGGCGTAGAATTTAGTAAAGGGGACGTGCATTTAGTGCGTGGTCTGAAACATAGCCCAGTTGTGCACAGTTAATAAGGTTTGCCATCTTTACTCAATGTACAAAGCAAACTGTAAGCTCAGATTTCCACAAAATGAAAAACAATTTCTTTCAGAATCATCATTGGTTCAGTTCATTTTTGATATTAGAATAAAGTGATTTACAGTGTCATCAAGAGCACTGTGACTCCCAAAAAACACTGTGTAATTCGCAGAATGTGCTCTGTATACATTATGCATATGTACTGATTATGCTAATAATGAGAGATGTTGCCGATTGCACTATGGACAGAGTTAAGTTAAAGTGAGGTCTCTGTTAAACTGCCTCCCTGTCATCATTACCTTTAACTTATAACATTGAAGTCAATATAGACTAAAAACCTTAATGTCAATCCTGAATAAGTTTTTTTGCTGTAATGAACGTATGCTTGTGTAAATATTCTATCATTAAGTACGGAAAGCTAAATTGTAAAGTTGTTGGTTTACATAATCTATAAATTAAAGCTTTAGATGACATGAAATTGCCATCAATAGTGCTTTTATATCCCCACTAGGGATGTCACAGTACCAAAATTCCAGTAGTCAGTACCAATATCATCAAAATTTTACGGTACTACTGAGTACCGTATTTCGGTAAAGTTTCGGTAAATTTCGGTAAAGTTTATTATTTATGATGATAATCATTATAAGTAAATAATACATAAACATTTAAAGACTGTATGCTGTTTAAAAGTAAATATTGTTTATAGAAAAAGATCAAGTGAAAAGTAATCAACCATCTAGGCATAATTATTATTATTGGTAGAGACGTATTATTATTACATAGAGACGTAGCTAAAAACAACAGTAGACTAATATATTCTGTCAATTTAAAAAAAATGAAACAGAACTTTTATTTTGACGGGTTGCCGTGAAGTTCTTTGAGTGTCTGTGATCATGATATGACAGTTTTCTCAAATGAAAATGCAAATTGGCATGAAGTGACGGTTTATGTTTATGCGTTCGTGTCCTCATATAGTGACACACGGCAGAGACTACAAAGACAGCGAGGGAGTGTCACACACACGTGTGTGTTCCCGCCCGCTCATCGCCCGACAGACCGTCATTTCACACAGAGATGCAGAACATGCAGGAGTATTTAAATAGTATTTTGCAGAGTAATATTCACAGACACTAGAATATATTTGGCTACATTCTGGAGTCCTGCGCTTAGATAAACACGGAAGTGACTGAACGCAGCTGTGGGGACCGAATACTACTCGGGAGTCTGTACTACCGTTACTACAGAAATGCTGGTATCGTCACATTTTTATAACTTCAGTACCGACTTGATACCGAAGTACCGGTACTTGTGACATCTCTAGTCCCCACCAATGTCAAAATCAAACCTACGCCCACACTGTCCAGCCAAAAAGTCGCTTTTTTTATTTAAATTGGCAAATGCCAATAAAAATAAAATAAGAGGCAATGATTGGATCATTATTGTAGTGATTATTATTATGTATGATTAGCATGTTATATGTTTGACAAAACTTCTTACAGTAACTGATGTAGTTTGTAGCTTTTCATATTAAACATAGTTGGGAGGAGCATGAAGAATAATTTCCACACATTATTTGGCACCTTTGAGTCCAGACTTTAAACTCGTTGAAAGTCTTTGGGATGTGCTGGAGGAGACTTTACAGAGTGCTGGACTCTTGCATTGGCAATACAAGCTCTTGACCACAAACCTCTTGATGGATATAACATCACAACCTTTATTTTCATCAAGAGGTGCATTAATTGTTGGTCAAGATCATGTTCATGATCATGATAAAAATAAATGTCATCATAATCATAATAAATAGGTATTACAGTTTCCACAAAAATACTAAGCATGAGTAAAGCATATGACACTAAAGACTGGAGTAACAATGCCGAAAATACAGCTTTGCATCACAGGAATAGATCATAACAATATATATATAGACATTTTAACAATATGACTCATAATCTGTCATAATTTCAGGCACAGTGTCTGAATGCCAGCAGGAGCGCTCCCAGATCAAGAACAAAGAGACAGCGATGACACTTCTGCGAGCCAAAATCTACAGCGCCCGGCTGGAGGAGGAGACCAGCAAGAGATACCAGGCTCGAAAACTCCAGGTACATCGATCCCAGATCGCTAACACCGAATCCAAACGTCAAACGCTTTCCCTGTGAATGGTTCATCAGCGCACGTTATTCAACAGAAAACTGTCTTTGTAATCTTTTAGCAAAACATAATCTTGCTCTTCCTCTGAAATAACTTAAGTCTCACAGGTTATTGGACAATGTAAAAGAACCAAATATCTGTTTAGACATTGTTTTAGCCAAATCAATTTGGTATTCTGGCATGCAACTCACACATTTCATGATCCTCTGAATATACCTGGAATTACATTGCATTAAGTACAACAGTTGCAAGCATCAATTCATATTAAATTTAACTTTATTAATGCAAAGATGTATAACAGACTATAATTGGTTTTGTTGATATGTTAAGTATATATAAACCACATTTTACTTCTCTTGTAACAGATTGGCACCAGAGGCCGGTCAGAGAAAATCAGGACGTATAACTTCTCACAGGACCGCATCACTGATCACAGGATTGGAAAAACCATCCATGACGTGCATGCATTTTTACAAGGAGAGGAACTGCTAGAGGAGATGATTGTGTTTTTGCAACAGTTTTCTGAGCAGGAATCCCTCATGGACATTCTCAAGGACAATGATCAGAGTCAGTAGTTATTTGTGTCAATAAAGAAATGTGTAAAAGTTTGGCTTCATGGGTGTCAGATTGAATTGTGAGCACAGCCGTCTAGTCTGAGAAAAGAGCACAGTATATCTCTCACCATCCCGCTGAGGAGATTCACACACACTCTGTGCTTTCTCTTGAAGTTCACACAGCGGTGGGAAATGCTTTGGTGGGGTGTCTGTTTACAGCCTGTTTGACTTTTACAGTTGTTTGAGATTCGTTTAGAAATCATTTTGTAGACATTTAACTCAAAAGGTGAAATTTCGAGCCCATAAAATATGTAGAGCTGAGCATAACATAAATTTCCATATATATATAATATTACTTTTATTTAATTTTTCTCCAGGATTTTAAATAACTGGTCTTTGAAAATAGTCTCACCACGGCTGCATTTATTTGATTAAAAATACAGTAAAAAAAGCAATATTGTGAAATATTATTACAATTTAAATTAGCTGGTTTGTGTTGTAATATATTGTAAAATGTAATTTATTCCTGTGATGCAAAGCTGAATTTTCAGCATCATTACTCCAGTCTTCAGTGTCACATGATCCTTCAGAAATCATTATAAGATCATTTATTATCATTGTCAATGTTGGAAACAGCTTTTTGGGGGGTGGGGGTCATGATACACTGCCATTCAAAGGTTTGGGTTAAGTAAGATTTTAAAAAGAAGAAAAAAGAATACTTTTATTTTGTAAATGCACATTAAATTGATTTATTTAATTTTTTTTTAAAAGACAGTAAAGACATTTATGAAATGAATACATTTTACAAAAAAGTTATATTTATAATAAATACAAAAAAAATTAATTTTCCACAGAAATATGAAGCAGCACAATTGTGTTTAACATTAATAATAATAAATGTTTCTTTAGCACCAATTTAGCATATTAGAATGATTTCTGAAGGGTCATGTGGCATTTACTCCAAGTAATGATGCTGACAATTCAGCTTTGCATCACAGGAATACATTGAATTTTAAATTATATTACAACAGAAACCAGTTCATTTGAATTGTAATAATATTTCACAATATTACTGTTTTTACTGTATTTATGATCAAATAAGTGCAGCCTTAGTGAGATTAAGACTGCATTCAAAAGCATTACAAATGTTGGCAAACTTTTGACCGGTACTGTATACACTTACTGAACCCAATAACACAACATTTTAAAGTCCACTTTCATTGATTTATTTCAAAAAGGCGCCTTTTCCCGACGCGCGCCTTTCATTGGGTGGCGCTCTTTATGCATGTTGACGTTTAGGTTCTTTCTGCGTCATGACATCACTTCAGTCTTCCGCCGAGCGCTTTCATTGGCTGGGGGTGGTTTAAAGGTATTCCACTGCGCTCTGATTGGTCAGAAGCTTTTGTCGCCAAATTTCAAATGGATTTTGTGGCGCTTTTTCCTGAAACTCACTAACCATTGTGTTGCCGCTTAAATGCTTGCGCTGCCACTGAAATAGCGACCAGGACGTGCTTATAACGACATATGAGGACTATATAAAATTGCTTTTATCTTTTACAGGTAAGAGACGACTACTTTAATGTTATATTTTTGCAGTTTCGTGAATATATAAGCCTTTTAAGAGGATTTTAAACAAATAGTCCGGCCATTTTTGCCTCCCCTCTATGTGATAGTATCAGATTTGTGTTTAGTGTTGTGTTTTTGTTCAATGTAATTTCACAATTTGTACTTTTGAATGCTTTCCATGCAACCTAATGAGCATTTTTCGTGTAAGAACATAGCTTGTAAGTTGTCCTAAAGCTAGGAAGTGTGCATCGCGAGGAGCCACGTCAGGGATGCATGCACTTAGGCGCGCAAAATTTAAAAGTACAAATAAATCTCATAAAAATAAATGCATCCCCTATATAGCATCTGAACACATTAAATATTAGGCAATCAAAAGGATGCATCTTAACATGCATTATCACTGTGTTTTAATACTAAAACTGCAATGCTTAACGTGAGATCAGGCTAATGTGCTTCATTTTGAGCCTAAAGAAAGTTGGGAGGACTTGTGTTTTGTGCATCTATATTAGTATGTTATGTAATTCTTTATATAAACGTATGGACATTATAAAACATTAAGATAATCAGCAATTCGTTAATGCATCTCCAATGTACTTTGGGGGGAAAATGATTTCCATATTAGGGTTTTCCCCCCAAATGTTAATGTGATATTTAGTTTTAGCTGAAAACAAGAAATGAAGTTAAGCAGGTATTCTCCACCCCCAAACCTTGGGTTGTTTGGCATTTCAAATAAATGTATCTTGATTTAAGAGTGTTTAGATATTTGTACTGGAAAATAAGAGGGACATTTTTTTTCTTTTTATTTATTTTATTAGTGCTGGACAATAGATTAATCACATCCAACATAAAAGTTTGTCTTTTATTGTGTGTGTGTGTACTGTGTATAGTGATTTATTAACATTTTTTTTAAATATATACATGCAATGTGTATAATTACCCATAATAATTACACACACACACACACACATTGTGTAAACACAAACTTATTTTGGATGCGTTTAATTGATTGCCCAGCACTAATTTTTATTCTAATAAGAAGTTATATTTCTCTTATTGATCTCATTTTGAGATGTATATTAAAAATACTATAGCAGTGTATACTCACTGTTAATATACTTTTACTGTTGGTAGTAAATATCAAACCAGTGGTTTGTGAATTTATAAAACGTTCACATTATTGAGTTAATAATGACATAAAAGAATTTGTCCAACAAACTTCAACATGTCTTATTTCCTCTAGTTTGCTGTGTGGATCAGCCTCAATATGAAGTGTCCAAGCTACAGTGATGATTGTACTGTTGTATGCCACATGGAGAAAGCTGAAACAAACCTCCGTGAGGTGAAGGGCCACACCGTTTCGCCACGGAAAACAGCCGCCCCATGCTCCCCGGTGGCGGCCAACATCTCCACCCCCCTGGAGACCAGAAGCAAAGGCCCCCACAATAAAGAAAACTACCAGAATAAGCGGCATTCTCTGGACGTGGCGTCAGACGACGAGGTGATTCTCAGCGGTAGCGGCCTAACCGAGGACAGTGGCTACCTCTCCCTCCAAAACAGCCGGGTGGATCATGGGGACGTGGATGGGGTGGACTCATTGGAGGGGAGTGAAGAGAAAAGCGTGTCCTCTCAATCCTTGGACACTGAGTGTCATTCTGCGCCCTGTCTGCCCGTGCTGAAGTTCCAGCAGGAGGTGTGCAGAGAACTGGCCAAAAGCTTTAAGAAGAGCAGAGGTTACGACTGGACCGTTGTCGATAAGGTTGCTGTAAATTTCGGGCTGCATAATGTGATCGGTGGGAAGATGGGACTGCAGTTTGTGGACGTCCTTCGTGACCTGTTGAGGAAAGACATGAGGCACATTCTCACCAGGATCTTAGGCCTGCTGGGAGATTGCGACTTAGTAAGGTAACATCCTGTTTAGTCTTGTTATTTTTCCTGTGACTTGATCTGACACTGATGTGGATCAGTTTTACTGACCGACTGTCTGTTTGTTTTTGTTGCAGCTGTAAAAAAGTGAGCCGGACGTGGCGGAAAATCATTTGCGAAGATCATGTGGCCCTTCGGCGCTGCAAAGCAGCAGAAAGAGCGAGAAGGGTAAGAGACTTTCGGATGACAACTGGACTGATTCACCCATGTACCTTATCATTATAATAAAATCCATTCAAATACAAGTTTCCACACAAATGGCAGTTATTTGACTACTCTTGATTTTCAAAATGGTCTCTCATTGACATGGAGAACTGGAATGGAAGTGGAATTGATGTTTAGCTTAGAAAAACATGAATGCTTGTAGTTGAACTGTCATAATTGTTTTGATATCTTTCCATTCTAATTGTGCTTCATTTTTGACTCCAGGACTCGGGCCACCCCGTGGGATCATTATCACGAGACTTCACCTTGAGCAGGGTGGTGTTCTCTTGCATGCAGACCGTAGCCTCTACGCCCGTTCACAAGGCCGTTAAGAAACCGCAGTGCCAGACGGGTGGAGCGCAAAATGCATCTAAATCAAGTCGCTTCCAACAGTTTCAAGAGGTAAATTAAAAATCAGCAAATAATGGGTCCTTTTCACAGACTCTGTTTTCACAGTAAACATGGTAAATCTAGCGGAAAGGGTTAATTCACCCACATTTGAATTGTCAATTACTCACCCTCATATTGTTCCAAACCTGTATGAGTTTGTTTCTTTTGAATATAAAAGATATTTGAAAGAATATTGGTAACCAGAGAGTTGACGGCAGCCATTTTTCTTCCTTAGTATTTCTTTTTCCTACTATGGGGAAGTCAATAGCTACAGTCAACTGTCTGCTTGCCAACATTCTTAAAATATCTTTGTTCAACAGAAGAAATTAATTAGCTTATACAGGTATGGGACAACTTTTTTTTTGTGGGTGATCTATCCCTTTAAATCTATCTTAAATATATATTTTCACTATTTAGCACTAATGTACACTTTTAACACTACACTTTGTTTACTTTGGCATGAAATTATTGAAAACTGGTTAATACTGTTGTGTGATTGGGGGTGACGTCAAATTACCTCTTCCTCTCTTCTGACCAGCATACTCTCTCTCTTTTGATACATTTACACTACACAGATGTACTAAAACGGAAAATGTTTCCTTTGTGTTTTTCGTGTACAATGTCGTCAAAACAATCCACGTTTACATCGGATCAGTCAAAACGACTAAAAGCTGTATTCATGCCAGGCCAGTAAATTGCCGATGTCACTTTGTAAAGAAATAATACGCTCCTATAGATTGAACACGATGATGCGCGTGTGCATGACGTCACCGTTTTCACAAATTGGTGTTGATGATGGAGTCATTACCGCTGGTAACGGTATTGCTTTCAAAAACCTGAACCTTGAAACTAGGGATGTGACGGTGAGAATTTTCCCACCTGTTAATCGATGTCTGACACATGGTGGGGTGGGGGCTTTTCAAATAGCTCATTTTAAACGAAAGTAAAATGCGCACGGCCGCTCGTGCATTCATAACGGAGCAAAGCAAGTGTTTTCAATGAACTCCTATGAAAGTCAAGCTTCCATAGGCATGAACTGAAAACGCACCAGGCGACACTCACCGCAAATGACCGTGAATGAATGCCGGGCGGCTGTGGTCATTTTATTTTTGGTTTAGAATTGGCACCAATTCGGGGGCAGGTTGCTTGAATTGTGGGTTCATTAGCCTATTATTAATGGAAAAACACAAAACCGTACAATGACAAACTCGCTTAAATGGGCGCTTTTATATTTCACTTTGAAAACAAATCTTCCGCGATCATCTCTGCTCCTCACTCTCTGAATTAAGTCGGACTCCTGCTGCGACTCTCGTTCGGCTCGTGTTGTATTGAGCAGACGCGTTCAGTTTTTAATTGTAGTGTCTTTTCTCTAACTGAACGAAAAGATTTTATTACTTTAAAAAGTGAAAACGACAGTGGGGGCGGTGCCGCAGTGGGCAAGTGATGTAACCGGTGTTTTCGCCGCAACACCGACTATCGTAGCAAGCCTACTTGAAACCCGTTTTCAGGCCCTCAAAACGCTGTTGTCGTGTAAATGAACGGCCAAAACGCATCAGTTTTTTCCTTTCCGTTTCATGGAAGTCATAACGTGGTTTTTGCTTTTCTTTGGCTATTAGGGGAAATGTGGACGGAAAAATTATTTGTTGTAGTTTCCATTCACCACTACAGTTTACCCAACTATTACGACTTCTGCTTCTGAGAACCTGTGAAATGAGAGAAGGGTCAATTTGTCTATTTACTGATGCATGCATGACTGTAGTTGTATGTGGCTGGCAGCTGATTTTAATGTTGTTTTCTTCTCCTAGGCTGCCCGATCTCTCAAGCAGCACGAGTCTCTGCGGTCGTGTGTTCTCTGCGGCTCTCCGGCACGGATTGATGCAGTCATGCAGCGGGCGGTGTGCACACGCGGCAGCTGCGCCTTTGAATCTTGCACGCTGTGCCAGTTGGCGTTCCACAGCTCTGACCCGTGCCGAAATGCCGTCCGATCCTTCTCCACCTCCCAGAAAACACTCATCGCCGGCTCCACCCGAAGCAAAAGAAACGTCCGTCGCCTCTGAGCACCAGAAAGAGAAATGTTACAAGAACTTTTAAAGAAATGCCTATGGGTTCTTAACTGATTTGAAAGACTTTTTAAAAAAAAATGTTTTATCTTCCTAAATGTGAAGTGAATCTGGCCACGTTTGTGGTCGTTGCACAAAGAGGGAAAACTACAATCCTTTATTCCAAAAAAAAGACTTAACAAGGAGGTTAAGCAGCCTCTTCAGTATTGTAAATGATGTTTTATAAGATTTTATAAAAATTATAAATGTTTTATGATGAAATGAACCATTCCTCCCTGTCTTGTCACAGAAAATGTACATATTTAAATGGTTGAATAAAAACGTGTATATTTTTAAACTTTGGTATTTTATTGACTGGCAATATGTAGGATTTTTTTATTTTATAATGCAGGGTTTATTTGCTTGATGCTTATTTGGGTAGGACTTTATTTTACAGTCCTGTTCTCCATGTACATACGATGTACATAACTATTTATCCTAACCTCAACCCATGTAGTTACCTTATGTCACCCAGTACATACTTAGGTAAGTGCTTATGTAAAATAAACTGCAACCCTTATTTGTATAGTGATCATATTGACATTTCTTATACTGCTATTAGAACCAAGTGATTTGCGTGTTGCATACTTTGCAGTGTGCTACATTTGTCACATGACTTCATGTGCATGCTAGCTTTAGCGTCTTGTAAATGGTTATTTTGCAACAGTCTAATTTTGTGTGGTAAGTCTGCCCAAGTAATGATGCTTGAGATGAGTTAACTCATCTCTTAACTAGAGTTAAAAATAACTCTAACCTTGAAAAAGGATTCTCAGGTTGAGCGCATTGCATTATGGGATCCAATCCACATTTCAAGAGATGGAGATCAAATGCACACTACCATTCAAGTGTATTTTAAAGACTGCTGCTCACTAAGACTACATTTATTTGATCAAGAATACAGTAAAAACACTATAAAATATCTAAATTTTAACTTTCAATTTGAATATATTGTAAAAAATGTAATTTATTCCTCTAATCAAAGCTGAGTTTTCAGCATCATTCCGCCAGTCTTCAGTGTCTCATGATCCTTCAGAAATCATTCTAATATGATTTACTGCTCAAGAAACATTTAATATTTTTGTGGAAACTTTTTTTTTCAAGATTCTTTGAATTTAAAGTTTAAAATGTACAGCATTATTTCAAATAGAAATCTTTCATAAATGTCTTTACTGTCACTTTTGATCAATTTATTGCTGAAATAAATATTAAATCTTGAAATCTGACCCCTAAACTTAAGAATGATTGTGCACAAAATACATGCTATAGTCTGCACCATATAGTATGAAAGTATTACCATTTTGACATTATTTTGGTCCAGGAACTCCAATAGACACATTTTAATTTCGTCATAACATCTAAATTGCTCTCATGAACTCATAAAGAGACCAACTATCAACTGGTCAGTCAGTAGGTTGAGTGTTAGTAGTGTGGTCTGATCTGATGAAGACACAAAATGGAGACCAGAAACGTGTTTGTTTTTAGCTAGATGGCACCAGAGCGCTTTTTCTATGGACACCCTATTGTTCCTGTACTGTTCATCTACAGCTTTGCCACCTAAAATTAATGTATTTTATTGTGAAAGACTCTATTTTTGTATACTTTGCAGTATTAAGCATTAAATAATGGTTCTTGAATCGGGTCAATCTAAAGGGGATGAAGATCTCAGACGGAAGGGTTTCCAATCATTCATGACCTAATGTGATTCACAGATAGAAAACAGAGCCAAACACCAAACACAATTACCTCACTACTTGCTAAAGTCTGAATTAGTGTCTCCCCAGAGAAAATATCTCATTTATAGAAGAGCACATAAATAATGTGACCACTTTTCTCATTTACATTATGTTTCAACCATGTCTGGACTCACAAATATGTGTATTTTCAGAATACAAAACACTGATTGCCATAATATGTGTGTCTTTTCCCAATTGTTTTGTACTCTTTTGCGTCTAAGAAAACATTTTTCTTGATAAACGATTGGTTCTGGTCCATTACTGAATGATTATTATTTGTAATGCAATAATGCTACTTCCTCACATGCGGAATAGGCTGTTTATGATCCATTTAACACATTTAAACCATATATCATCCATATAAAACGTGATTGATTACTGTGAAGTCTGACTCTGAATATTGTTTTAAAATGCAGTTATAAACCGAATTGTAGACAAGTAAAAACCATGTCAGTGTTTGATTGAAAGATGATAAGTATAGATTACAATGCAGGCTTGAAGCAAATATACATGGAATTAAAGTATAATTGATTTTTGTATTTCCTTCCACATCTCTGACATGAAATGTATTGTATAATAGACATTTGTTTGCTCTTACCCATGAAAATCATAAGCATACCTTTATGAAAAAGCACAACTTAAACTTGAAATAAATTTGAAATAATTTTATTTCTTGAAAAACAAAATAAACGTTATCCAGAATAAAATTAAACGTTACTTATTTCAGCTGGTAGCCAAGGAAATATTTCATATGTCCATTGTACTAAAATAACTATAACTTAAATAAAAATAAATAAAAACTATTATGTGTATTTAAAAAAACAAAAATGCATGCAACAAAATGACTCAAACTTAAATTAAACTAAAATGAAAATGAGTATCAGCTGATCTACATATGCGCATTTTAAGATGTTCTGAACACCAAAAAATTAGATAACAACAAAGTATAAAAACTATAATAAATAACACCATGGTACAGTGAAAGTAATACTATGGTACTTTGATATACAGTTTACCATGGTACCACATCAAAAAACATGGTAATACTATGGAACTTTTTTGTTAATGTGACAGATATAACATTTAAATACGCTTTTCAAAAACCCCACAAAAGCCAACAACCACAAAAGAAAAAGAAAAGTTTTTGAGCATTTCAATTTGTAAATGTTTTAACGTTTTATTGATCCTTTCTCTCCATCCAACTAATTCATAACCGTAAATAAATGCACTTTTCCCATTAAAATATCACTTCCTCTCTTCTGCTGTTTTCCTGATTTACTCTTGGAATCCACTATTGCTAATATTTTTGGCTCACTTATGATAAATTGCTTGTGTTTCCTCATTTGTACATCGCTGTGGATAAAAGCATCTGCTAAATGAGTTAATGCAAATGTAAATCTTGACAAAGGACCACCAGACAAGACGGGACCTGTTTGTCTTTTCATTCTTAAGGCTGAAATATCAGTGTGTAGTTGATGATGCTGTCACTGTCCCAGAGACTCTTATGACAAGCGGC
The DNA here is from genome assembly GCF_949357685.1 of Gobio gobio. Taxonomy (NCBI): domain Eukaryota; kingdom Metazoa; phylum Chordata; class Actinopteri; order Cypriniformes; family Gobionidae; genus Gobio; species Gobio gobio. The sequence goes on from NC_137111.1 coordinate 44,689,926, forward strand.
CATTTCCCAAGGCTGAATGTGGCTCTTAAACGACACCCCCGCTTTCCTCATTACATTTATTCCTTCATCTGTAAACATTGGGGTTGGGGTTGGGGTTGCAGTCGCTGCATGCACAAAGACAAAAATAGGAGCCTGCATGTGCAATTGTAAAAGCACAGATTTGGAGTGAATTATTGGGGTCATAAAAGCAAGGTTGTGTCTTATAGAGAAATATTCCGGCATTAAATGGATAATTCACCCCAAAATTAACCCTGTAAGGCCCAAATATAGAAAAAACTGTAAAAAACGTTTTCACCTTTTACATGTTGTAGGCGGCCTCTAATGCAGAAATAAATGGGTTTTTACATTTTCGACATTTTGGTAAGTTTTTAGGGGAATGTTGTAATATTGCAACGTTGAGATGTTGGGTAGCATTTCAGTGATTTCACTCACTGTCTGAATAAATGAACATCTAAAGGTTCATTTGCAGGGTGTAATGAGTATATTAGTAGCATATGTATACACTAATAATCGCACAATATTAATAATTGGTCATATTTTTATGAAAAATAATTTATTATAAAAATATGATGAGATTGTATTTACAAAAAAATGATGAACTGAATGAAAACTTCGGCATTTATGTGATTTAGCTATGTTCATAGCCATATTCAGTTTCTAGTCGCTGCCTGATGGTTAGAGAGTCAGGTCTGGCAGGAATTGTCAGTGGGGGGAGTGAATAACCAGCGCTCTCTTCCACCCTCAATACCACGATTGAGGTGAGACCTTTGAGCAAGGCACCGAACCCCCAACTGCTCCCCAGGCGCCGCAGCAAAATGGCTGCCCACTGCTCTGGGTGTGTGTTTACTATTGTGTGTTTGCACTTGGATGGTTTAAATGCAGAGCACTAATTCCAAGTATGGGTCACCTTACTTGGCCACATGTCACTTCACTTTCACTTTCAGTTATGATAGTCTCAAAGGCAGTTCTTGTCCTCTGAGAAGGAGGTGGACATTGCGCTTGCTGCAAAGTGTGTTGGTGTAGCCTTTACCACGGTGTCTGCAGCGTCCTCTATTTTCTTCATATCTTCTGACACAAACTTTCAGAAATACTCCAGTGGTGTATTAAGCTCTGCATCATTAGTGATATCCTGACCTGAAAAATCAGTGTTGGGACTGATCAAATCCTTTAACAGCCAGCGATACCTGTCACAGGGCATGGTCTGTGTTCTCGAGTGACTTTGTTGGCATGATGTCCACATAATCATCAGATGGGTGGTCAATGGGTTGTTTATTTTACTTTTCCAGTTCACAGGCATCTCCACATTAATCTTCTTAACTTGTATCAAAATCCGTTCAAAAATCACTGTTCCCATTTTGGATGGCATCAATGACATTATACACTTTGTTGATAATACAGTCTTTCCTGGCTGGTGGCATTCTGAAATGGAAAAAAAAAAACACTGGTTATTTTCCATATCCCAATGATACTTACACATTTAAAGCATTCACACGCTTCACAGAATTCACACAATACAGTCTGGCTGCCCTCTACTATCATGCTAATAGCACTATAACCCCCCACATTCCTGAACATTATCACCTGTTCCTCATGCAGGATGCAGATATTTGGGTAAACAATGCCCATAAAAGAAAACAGGACCAGTTAAGTATGTTTTATAAATGATAAGACAGATAGTTTCAAATATTGCTACACAAATCCTTTCAAATTCTCGAAGAAATAATTTATTCCTTAATTCAACTTGATTTATTTAATAATTAATGTTGATTAAAACTCAAAATTGTAACAAAGAAGACATTTTAAAACTTGTAAATGATCAAAAACATGATTTATATTAGTATTTACTTAACATGGAATAGGTGAGAAGTACATTTCATCCATGTAATGTGGAAGGTGCAAAGGCAAATTTTGCTACCCCTTTCACCCAGTGTTGTAAAATTACAACATTGACATTACAAGCTCAAAATATAATAGGGTTAAAGTATTCAACAGTAACTTAATATCTGCATGATCTAGACATACTACTAATCACATAAAAAGGGGCATTTTACTTAATTGAATGTTGATTTACCCAATCCTGTAAAAGTTCATGGCCAGGTAAACAGGCCTATTCACAAAATCTTCCATCCAATAGCATTGCAAGACTGAACAATATGACCTATTAGTTGTGTATATGTGGTCTTAGAGAGAAAAAAATATATACAGGTTTATTATAGAATAGGTTGACCATACTTTGATTACCCTAAACAAGGACACTCGGCCCGGCAATGAGATGCTCAAATGATACTCGAAGTTTACTCAAAGATTCCTTATTAATTTCAATACATGCCCCCTCTGTATGGATAGAAAATTATATTAAAAAAAGAAAGAAAGTTATATTAGGGCCAGGACAGGACTTTAAAACAGGACGTTTGGTCACCCTATTTTAGTAGAGCTAAAATTGATGTTGTAATATTACAACAGTGGGCCTTTTTAGCATTTAGGCCTACTCATCCTCAGGTTGTTCTAAACTTGTATCAGTTTCTTTGTAGTACAAAAATATGTTTTGAAGAATTTTTTGCAAACAAACTGGTTTTCATAATTTGGAAGTCAATGGGGAAATCGTCCAGAACAACTTGAGGTGTTTGATTTTTGGGTGAACTGTCCCTTTAAGGTCTTCCTCGCGGTATAATTGATCTCAGAGCTGACCTTTCTGGACGAGAAATCCTCTGTGTTCGTATATTATTGTATTTCCATTTGATTTATTAAACCACGGCCTGTACAAATCAAGCTCCAAATCATCGGAGGACACAGCGAGCAAAACAGGTGTTTACACTGAAAAACACACACACACACACACACACACACACACACACACGCACGCACGCACGCACGCACGCACGCACACACACACACACACCAAACATATCGCTTATTATGAGTCATTCTGTTTGGGAATACAAATCTAATTTTTCTGTTGGAAGCTTTCTGCTGTGATTAACCTTTCAGACTAGATGCAAACCGCCCTGAGTATGTGGGTGGGTGATGTTTTAACATTATTTTAGTCACATCTGGGTTTAAATGTGAATTAAGAGCATGTGGGTTTGTTGGAAATATGTGGACTGTAGGTTATTGGCACTAAAGGAATGCATTATTATGAAAGCTGTCTTATAAAACACTGTCAAATTCATGCACACTTGCTTTTTAACTAGAAATGTCTTACTGTTAGGCTAATTTACTAAACTTGAAAAAACTTGGGCATGAATTTGAGATGTATGTTTTTTTGAATTGCTTAGAAAAAGTCCATCCATTTGGATTACAATGTTTTAACATAAACACACTAATAAACTTAATCTGTGTATTTGTCAGTCCTACTTAAATTTAACGATTAATGCACTCAAAAAAAAAAAACCAATGCAAAGTTTATCATTAACTATTTGCATCTATTAGGTTTTAATTAAATAATCATATTTTTAAAATGCATTTATTAAAATGGCTTAGAATCATAATAAATATGTTAAATTTAGGCCTAAATATTGTTTTTGAGTGTATATCGGCCAGTTTTTATTCTACCCATTAAATATTTAATAGCTCAGATTCAAAATTATGTCGTTAGTCATTTTCGAAACCATTGCAATTTTTTTTTTATTATTGAACATGCAACCTACAGTTAAGTTAATGCACATTATAACTTGACAGAAGAATGTTTATTCTGATTATTAATAAGCTTACCTATTTATTAATCATTGCTGTCTTATATTGTATAACCCAAGAACACCTCTGTCCTCTACACTGAAAAAAATTGTAACCTAGTAAATTTTCATAGGTTAAATCAGGTAGAAAAAGCTCTTCAAGGTAAAATGGCAGGCTGCCACACTTACAGTGAGTGTACGTCTTCTTTAAGATGTTCTACCCTTCAATTTTCTCAAATGTGTCATGTGTCTTATTCGAGCAATTCTCTGTGAAGTGAGGGGCACGTGTGATGCTTATTATGAATGACTGGTATCTGTCACATGACAACATCAGGGGTCTAAAGGTCGACTCCTGTCACTGCGATGGTCTTCAACTAGCACTGCCACCGGCCCCAAGGACAGCCGATCCGCTCTGCTGCTCACACTCAGTCACATTCAGAAGAGAGCGGAGACTGAGATTCATTCTGCGTGAGATGTTAGAAGCGTACAGGATGCAAATGTTTGAAATGCTGATTGTCCTTCATTGTTGTGATCCACTAGCGTAAATTGCAACGATACAGACCCTTTCATCCCCCATAGCATGTGTGTATTAGCATAAAATGATGTAGGGGTTAATAGTTTGACGGTCTTGCATGACTGGATAATTGAGTTAAAGGAATAGTTCACCCTAAAATGAAAATTATCCCATGATTTACTCGCCCTCAAGTCATCCCAGGTGTATATGACATTCTTCTTTCAGAAGAAGACAATTGGAGTTATATTAAAAATGTCCTGGCTCTTCCAAGCTTTATAATGGCAGTGAATGGCTGTTTCTGTTTTGAAGTCCATAAAAGTGCATCTATCCATCATATAACTGCTCCACACTGCTCCATGGGGTTAATAAAGGCCTTCTGAAGCAAAGCGATGAGTTTGTGTAAGAATAATATCCATATTTAAAACTTTACAAACTATAAGCTCTAAAGGCCCGGGTATACTTCACTTACCGCGCCCGGACGCGTCACACGCGCAGCCCTGTCCGCGCGTCTTTCAAAGTATACTACACAACGGATGCGCGCGGATAATCGCTTTCGACACATGCGCAGTAAAAAAATGTCTATGCTCTACCAGACATCGGAGGGCAGCACTGAGTCCTGTCATCAACGGGACATTCGCTGGGCATGATCGGAGAAGAACTGTAGTGCATCCACCATTGCAACATAGTTTGGAAGAAACACTGAAGAATCAAAAATTCTCTCTTTTTTTTCAAGTGTGTTGTTTTTAAACCGGTCTTTGCACACTCTTCTTCGACGGCTGAACACTGTGCTCAATACTGTGCGTATTACCACCTAGTGGACTCTTCTGTACTGCTGGCGCATGCGCTGTTGCACGCGGCCGAAGTGTACCTGGGCCTTAACTTCTGCTTACTGTCGTACGTGCGTTCACGAGAGACTGGCGTTCCAGTGTATGACGCAGGACGCTCTAGTGAGAATATGCCAGTTTCCATGTTTTGTTTTGTTTTGTTATCCTCTGCGCTTCTAGCCTAGAAATCTAGACGCACCCTAGCGGCAGCAAATGTAATTTGCAGCCAGGGTCGTCTAGCAACTCTCCGTTGACTTGCGAGCTTGAAAAACCAAACTCTAGTCAGGCCAATCACATCGTGTATAGAGTGAGACGCATGGGACTCAGCCACAACCCGCTTGTGATTGATGTCTCACCACTGATAGCGCTCTGGTTGGTTGTAGCGCTATCCTATTGCATGCAGAGGGATTTTGAAAGACAACCGTTTATCCCGCCCCTCGGATTGAGCCCTAAACTAAAGTCTTACCAATTTATTTGTCATTTGTTTAGAAATGTTTTGTCATTTGTTTAACATCTCTGACTGAAAGAAGCAGCTGATCTACATATGCGCATTTTAAGATGTTCTGAACGCTAGATAACAAGAGCTTGAAAACCATGTCAGTGGGCAGATATGACTGATACAGTTTTTCCATTTTTGTCAGTGAAGAAAGTAAACATATGTTTAACTGATATTTATATGTTTTATGAATCATTTTCGAAGGCTAACAGGAAAGATAGGTAACTAAATGTATTAAATTAATTCACAATATGTACACATTCATTACTAATCTTATGCCCAAAACAAGCTGAAAAAAGCTGAACTTTTTTATTTACTGAGAGCTACAAATGGAATCATTCATTTACAATATGCACACATTCATTACTATTAATCTTATGCCTAATCTGAAGAAAACGGCTTTGTTAATATTTCTTGTTTGTTAATTATATTATAAATTGCATTACCTATTTCAAATCAAAATGGCGAAATTAGACAAAAGTTTATTAATGTGGCTGAATATTTCTGACTTAAAGAAGCAGCTGTCAAATATGAAACGTTTAGTTTAGCTACATATCTCGCACTTGACGTCGAGTCCTGCTGCTAAAATTTGCGCTCAGCCTCTGTAGCTTCTGTGCGTACATAAAGCCCACTCTGATTTGATTGGTTTTCTCAAATATTTTGACATTGACGAGCGGTGACAGACCAATGAGGCTCAGATCAACGCACACACCTCTGCTTCTGAAGCCCAGTGACGCCCATTCCTCAACATCTTGATATGGGTCTGGCTTGTCAGGCTACTTCTGCGTTCGTCACCGGACTTACGCTACGCCCTCCACTGGAACGCCATACACTGCCATTATAAAGCTTGGAAGAGCCAGGCCATTTTTTTTATATAACTCTGAGTGTGTTCCTCTGAAAGAAGAATGTCATATACACCTAGAATGACTTGAGGGTGAGTAAATCATGAGGTAATTTTCATTTTTGGGTCAACTATCCCTTTAAGATTTGCTTTTATGAATGATAACTAAAACAATTAAACCTCTCTTTTTTTCTAAAGATGCAGCACTCTGTTCTCATCAAAATGGAGGAGAAATAAAAATCATGCTCTTTCCAAAATTTGGTTAGTATACTTTGTTTAAAAATTTTGGGGTAAATAAAATGTTTAATTTAATTTTTTCGGAAGAAATATTTCAAATAAAGGCTGTTCTTTTGAACATTCTATTCATCAAATAGTCCTGAAAAAAGTGTATGAATGATAATAATATAAGAAGAAATGTTTCTTGAGAAGCATATTAGAGTGATTTCTGAAGGATCATGTGACACTGAAGACTGGAGTAATGATGCTGAAAATTCAGCTTTGATCAAAGGAATAAATTACATTTTAAAATATATTCAATTAGAAAAGTTATTTCAAATTTGAATAATATTCACTTTTTTTTTTTACAGTATTGTTGATCATATATCGGTAAAAGGATGCTGAGGTTAGAGCTGCCAGGCAGGAGGTCGAGAGGAAGACCAAAGAGGAAGTCTATGGATGTAGTGAAGGAGGACATGAAGGTTGTCGGTCTGAGAGAAGAGGATGCAGGGGATAGGGCTAGATGGAGGCAGATGGCGACCCCTGAAGGGAACAGCCGAAAGGAAAAGAAGATTGTTGATCAAATCAATGCAGCCTTGGTGAGCAGAAGAGATTTCTTTCAAAAACATTACCAACCACAAACTTTTGAACGGTAATGTAACACCTTTATGTCCCGAGGAAGCTCAACCTTATACCTGCTAACAAATATGAGCAAGTACTATGTTTTAGACATGATACCATAGCGATATCTTTGGACGTGTCCCATGACAGAACCTTGGAGTCCCATAATATCTAAATATTGTACAAATTTAGTAACATTGTATATGGCAACAAAACTGACTACAAATGTGTACAGGACTGAGGTGGCATGTGGAAAGAGTACAATGCACAAACACACACGCTCACTAATGCTCAAAACAAGTGGTTCCTGGCCAGCCATTTCTATGTTGAATCACTTTAAGTGGTAATGCACCCATTATCAGTGTAGAGTCCATCCATCTATTTTTACCTGCTGTGGTCAGCAGGCCCATTTAGCCGTCCGGTAATGAGAGCTAATGAGCTGGCCCTCTCCACACAGCCCCGGACAAATCACAGAGCATCTGATTTGCACCACAACAATTACAATAGCCAAAGATTAAGCCTGGTCACCAGAGACTTCACATCATACCTGTTGATCTGTAGAATCAGGTCGAGAAATTAATATTTAGCATTTATACTGACCATCATTAGCAGTATTAACCCTATAAAGCCTATACTGTTGCCACGCACTGGCTTGATTTGAAAATCCAGATTTAAAATGCTTGATGCAGTGAAATCACATTTAATAAACAACAATAACGGGAAACACCACAAAACGTCACCACCAGACACTGAACAGAGGATGACCGAGGGTATTTACACTGGATAACAAGGGGATAATGATAGACAGGTGCAGGTGATTAGGTGACATGGAGAATAACCAGAGTAACTATGGAAAAACAAAGTTTTTTTTTTGTTTTTTTATCATGTTCGTTCATCTCTCAATCATTATTGCACTGCATTATACGTTTCCCACCCACTACAGAGCTTTGGTCATAAAACTAAGCATTTAAATATCATCTTACTAAGACATATTGGCATATATCGAGTGACCGCTGATATTTATGTCAGTAGTTACTGTTATAAAGATCTCATTGATTATATTACAGGCTATCAGAAGTCCATCATACTTTTTGGGCACAAATATCAGTATCTGCACTGCATGCAGATTTTTGCTCAGTTTGGGCCTTGGAATAAAATTGTAAAGGTTCCATAAAAAAACGAAATATGATTATTATTATTACTTTTTACTATTATTTTATATTCCAGGCTTTACATGGTTAGTAGAATTAGAAAAGTCAACATGTTTCTTAAAATAATAGAGTTATGAACATAAATAAATTAACATTTGTTTGCAATAGGTGGATATACTGTGTGTGTGTGTGTGTGTGTGTACACATATATACACCAATCAGGCATAACATTATGATACATCTTCCTAATATTGTGTTAGTTTTGCTGCCAGAACAGCCCTGACCCGTCGAGGCATGGACTCCACTAGACCCCTGAAGGTGTTCTGTGGTATCTGGCACCCAGATGTTAGCAGCAGATCCTTTAAGTCCTGTAAGTTGCAAGGTGGGACCTTCATGGATCGGACTTGTTTGTTCAGCACATCCCACTGATGCTCGATTGGATTGAGATCTGGGGAATTTGGAGGCCAAGTCAACACCTCAAACTCGTGTTCCTTAAACCATTACTGAACCATTGCTGCTTTGTGGCAGGACACATTATCTGCTGAAAGAGCCACAGCCACCAGGGAATACCGTTTCCATGAAAGGGTGTACATGGTCTGCAACAATGCTTAGGTAAGTGGTACGTGTCAAAGTAACATCCACATGGATGGCAGGACCCAAGGTTTCCCACCAGAACATTGCCCAAAGCATCACACTGCCTCCGCCGGCTTGCCTTCTTCCCATAGTGCACCTGGTGCCATGTGTTCCCCAGGTAAGTGACGCACACGCACCGGCAATCCACGTGATGTAATGAAAACGTGATTCATCAGGCCAGGCCACCTTCTTCCATTGCTCTGTGGTCCAGTTCTGATGCTCACGTGCCACTGTTGGCCCTTTCGGCGGTGGACAGGGGTCAGTATGGGCACCCTGACTGGTCTGTGGCTATGCCGCCCCATACACACAAACTGTGATGCACAGTGTATTCTGACACCTTTCTATCAGAACCAGCATTAACTTCTTGAGCAGTTTGAGCTCCAATAGCTTGTATGTTTGATCGGACCACACGAACCAGCCTCAGCTCCCCACATGCATCAATGAGCCTTGGCCGCCCATGACCCTGTGGCCGGTTCTCCACTGTTCCTTCCTTGGAGCACTTTTGATAGAGACTGACCACTGCAGACCGGGAACACCCCACGAGAGCTGCAGTTTTGGAGACGCTCTGACCCAGTCGTCACAATTTGGCCCTCGCTCAAACTCGCTCAAATCCTTACGCTTGCCCATTTGTTTTCCTGCTCCTAACACATCAACTTTGAGGACAAAATGTTCACTTGCTGCCTAATATATCCCACCCACGAACAGGTGCCGCGATGAAGAGATCATCAGTGTTATTCACTTCACCAGTCATAATGTTATGCCTGATCGGTGTATATATACACACACACATGGCACATTATGCAAGTTTTGGTGCATGAGTAATTTTCAGTTAGTCATGTCCATTTTTGCATTTCCTACTACTTAGTGCTGTAATGATATAAATCCAATGTGACAAATTTAGACCAAAATACAAAATACTTAATGCATGTTTTTTTCTGATTGTTTGTTATTGTTCCATTCAGCCTGATTTCTGGCATTTCCAGGAAGATGGGATGTTCAACTGCCACAAGGATTACAAATGACAAGCTAAAATGACACATGCATTAAGAGAAGCACAGCCACAGAAGAACACACAACAGCCTCTTCAGTTATAAGCCAAGTACAGCACTTCAACACTAACAAAATGCCCGACCAATCAAAAGAATAGGGCACTCACTGACTATAACCTACTCTTAACTATTAAGCTTTAACCACCCTATAAAGAATCGTTTGTACTAGTGCTGTCAAAATAAGTGCGTTAACGCATGCGATACATTTTTTTCAGTTTAATGCGTTAAAAATATTTAACACAATTAACGCAGCATCCATGTTTCTGTCATCCTTTGGCTAGCGTTACATTATATGATCACGCTCTTATTCATGCAGATGCATTTTAAACCATTCAAGCGCAACAAGACAAAAGAGAACGCTCTGTTTGTGAATGTCCTGACTATGTGACACACACACGACGCACAGAAAGACACGCCCCAGAATTGCACGCACAGACAGTGCACCAGAATTGAGTTCTATTTTGCACTTCAACAAACAATAACACCGTTTTGTCGAGTATTCTCATAAGAGCAAAAAAAAAGAGTCTTAAATGAATTTAAAGTTCAAGTTCGGCATAGGCAGATCTTAAAGTCACAGCAGCGACTAATGTTGTCTGTCATTAATGTTAAAGGTTCCGTATGTAAGAATGACAGCTAGTGTTTGTAATGGGTACTGCAGTCGAAATTAAAAATAGTTTGCCCCGCCCCCTCCTCCTCTGCTTACATGGGTTTCCAGTTTGAGGATACGCAACAGGAACGAGCACAATGGACAATGGAAGGCGAGGAGACTCAAGACACTGTACGTGGATGAGTTGATTTATCCGTGTTTTAATGTGTTTCCATTCATAGAGATTTTTAGATGGATACCGAGGCTTTTTAGGTCGGGTAGAATCTGCGATCTCTGACCCAGTTTGTTTGCTGGCTTCCATGGCAGCAATACGCTGTGTTTTCCGCCAACTGGCAACCTGTGGTGTGGAAATACTATTGGGTAAACTGGCGACGTGCGGTATCACAAAAACAGACATTCCGACACACACGTCTCAAAGTAAAATAACTGGCTGTATAATTGTTTTACAGAGAAACGAGTATATTTCCTAAATATCTGCAAACATATTATGGTATGTTTATGCCTTAGTATAATCAAAAACTTACATACAGCACCTTTAATCAAAGAACAAACAGAAAAAATTGTAGCTTTAAAAAGGATTGATCCATTTAATTTATAATTTATGGAGTTAAGACTGTAAAGTGTTTGATAACTTTATCACATTTCTGTATATTGATTATTTATGAATATGACTGATTATATATTATTATAAATATGACATTTAATATATTGGGTTTATGTGTGGATTGTTTTAAGTTCGCTTAAATTAAGTTATTTTTTAAAGCCCAATAAATGTTGAAATTGATACAGCTTTCAATTATAGGATACTCTACTCTTGAATGTCTATCATTAATGTTTTTTTTTTTTTTTTTAAATCATGAGACATCAGTATCAGTGATACTGGCCTTCATTCATAAAAAAGATGCAATTACAACAAATATTTAAAATACTCTGTTTTTATGTTGTTTCTACATTAATTTGGAAAGTAACTGTGAAATAAAAAATAAAAATATTAAAAACTGTTGTAAAAAACTGTTGTAAAAAACTCACACCTAAACAATATTTATAGTAAGCATACATCTTTATAAGGGCTGAACAATAAGGATTTTAAGGTAGTAGTTCCGATTTTTACTACTTGTAAAAATGACAAATTATATTTTGTATATTATGTAAATATATTATTGTGAAGAAATATTGTTTTAGAAGAAACAATTTCCTTCATCGTAGCTATAAATAGTTTGAAATGCATAAACACTCTCACACTGGCACCGGACCGTCCTTATTTCTGACCTCTGACCTCTCATCCGTCTCTTTCAGATATTTATATCAGTTATAGTATAATTGGTACAAAGCAAACCATTTTCCAGGCCAAAGAACAACTCAAAATAAATCCAATTTGACAGATAAACCTAATTTTGGCAACCAAAGTCCCATCTTACAGTGCATGACATCTTATATAACGGCTTCTTTGGCATTCCATATCCTCTGACATTTGATTCAAATTTCCAGAGCTGCCTTCAACTCGTTGTAGACGCTTAGTCACAGGCCGGCTAATACTAATGAACGCTTCCTTCGGAAGTTCTCAAAATAAGGGTCTGACGCTCACAAAATTAGACCTTTAACTGGAATCACAAGCATGAAGGATCTCACACCTTTTGCCGTTTATCATTTCAAGAATGTAGAGCTGACAAATCCTTCTGTGTACGTCATCATAACCGCATCATCCCATGCATCATTACTCGAGCTGTCTGTATATGTGCCGTATTTTTCTAAAGAGTGCTATGCAATATTTAACATTTTTGTCTGGCTCTGCACCTGTGCTCCTCAAGTCCAATTTATATGTTCAGGGATGAAAACAAATGGCAGTCATAAGTCAGAGCAATATAATTGAGACATTTTGAACATTCTTCAAAGTAATGGCCCATTATTCTGAATGAGTGTCACTGAGGAACCAAAGAAAACGGGAAACCTGACCATGAATCAGCCGCAAGTGCATGGTTAGAGTTTGTTTCACGCTTGTGTCCGGACCAAGAGCAACATTGAAATCGAGCGCAGTCAAGAATTGTATGGCTCTTCAACCTTTTATTATACTTTGAATGGCAAAAATAAAGATTTCCAGTGTCTGACCCTCCCAAACCCAAATGATCCCTCTAGAGTTAGAATTCACACAGAAGCAACATCAATGTTTTTACAAAATAATTCAATTTACAAAATGCACGGAGATACATCCTCATTCGAGATATATTTCACGGGTCCAATCAGCAGTCTTCAGGTCCAAATATGTGGTTCTCTTATTGTACCAGTCCGGGGCTTGTTTCAATGCATTTATTGATCTACAATTTACAGGAAACATGTCAAAGCAAACGTGTCGGTTCCAAGGCCAAAGCACACTATGTACATCTTCAAGCTAACATCTCTCATCAAAGTTGATTTTCTATGTACAGTGCAAACATTTACGTCATAGGTAACCACATAATTTTTTCTTCAACACGTTGTTTTAGTAGTATGCTGATGTCCTATACTAGACTGTGTAAATGGAAAACCTATGATGGTCGAGGAGAGTTGTTTTCTTGCCTTCAAGCCGACCTCAGAGAGGCTAGAAGAGAAAAGATTAGAGCGTTTAAATGCACTTGAAAACCAGACTGTTATTAATACAAAGCCATGCATGTCTCCATCTAACCTACCAATGGTATATGATTCAGAAGCCGGTCTACAGTGACGTCATCGTAGCTCTCCCGATACGTGGTCTCCCCGCCAGCCGATTCCTCCTGCATGCTGGGTGGGTCTTCTTGACTAAACAGAGGGGGAAAAACACCAGTAAAACACCATTTTCATCGTTTAACACCAGAAAACTCATGAAGCAACAACGTGATAGTGCTTTATACCTTCTCTTCCCTGTTAGAACAGAGTTAAGATATTTCTTCACCGCCATCTGCTTGCGAAAGCGGCTGTAGTTGTCTGTGAATATCGCGTCTGAATGACGCTTCATCGGCCCCTGGTCTTCCATCAAATCATCACTAAAAGGGCATAAAGAAATACGTCAGATATGCATTTCACTCCTAACAGTTAATTTAACATGTACTTTTATTCATTTGGCAGACCATTCTTACAGGATTATAAGATTATATGGTATATAATCCTATGGCCATTTTGAGATTGATCAGAGTCTGCATATGGATAAACAAACTATTATGCAAATATCGATTCGATTTACAGATGCAATATTATGCCTCTTAAAGCATAAAAACTTGATTGTATTGAACGATTACCAAAATATAAGTCCTGTTACACCAAGTTCAATTGATCTGTCTCCTAATTAGATATTCTGATTTATCCTCTCCCATCTAAAAACTCCCTCTTCTAAAACCAGTTGGAGATAATTGCTGGTTTTAGTTCGCCACCAGGTTGGTTTACACTGTTCGGGTCTGGTTTAATGGGTTTAGAAGGTTTTGGGCACTTTGGAGACTAGCTAAAACAGCTGAACACCACCAGTGAGACCATCAAATCACCTTAGGCTGGTTTCAGCAGAGCTATGGATCATGTTAAGGATTTCAGCTCTGCCAGATTGTGAAATGCCACCATACCCGAATGCGTTGGCATAAAAAAGTGTTCATGTACCTGACCCGCTTTCCGATCAATGACTCCAGGTACCGTCTGGCAGATAACTGTCCGAGAAGTTTACTGTATCCGCTTGTGAAGAGCCCGTCTGCGTGTCTCGTATCTCTGCACAGACACAGAAGCAGTCATTTAACAACTGCAATAACCAACTTTTCTTTAGAAACCTTTGAATGACAGTCTATTTTAGTTTCTCTCATGGCTCATCTGAGTTATAATAAAATCTGCTGCTTGTTTTAATTAGGCTATATGACATGCTTTCTAGCAATATCTGTCTCCCTTACAAAATTGTTTCCATAAAATTCCATAGTTAAACTAAAAAATGTAAATATACAGATTCTTGAAGACCTCAGATTCTATAAGAATAAGTTTGCCAGAAACTGTTTAACGAGGTACATTTTGCATGGTTGTGTAAGAGCAACCAACGATTTTAATAATTTGGAGGTGGTTAAAATAACTTACGACTACAGAAAATGTTAATTTAGCCTACACGTAAAACAGAAATGGAGTAGCCCACTAAAAGCCAAACTGGGATTTTTTCCTACATGAATGCTTCATACAGCGTATCAAAACTGTAATTTACTTAAATATCCAATCAGACAACAAAAATAACTTTTCTTTCGGTGTATTTTAATTAGTCTTTGTTGTTTTCTTTTCTGAGGCGATTCAGTCACCTGCGCGCGCACAGCTCTGATGGCGCGAATAGCGCGCGCTCCTATTCCGATATATAAAATGCTTAAAAACATTACAAAAGAGTTAGGAATTGTGTTTAATTCGTGTGCTTTCATGTAATAAAAGTCTTACCTCATGGAGGCGTAGGGTAAACTTAAGGTCCGGGCATATAAAACACTGGAGAGAGTTATGAAGAGCAAAATCTGAGAGCCGTTCCTCACGAGCATTGCTTTACACCTGTGCATACATGAATACATGGTGTGATTTTTACATTGAATAAACAATCAAAATGCAAATTCATTTTAGAACTTGAATGCAATAGTAAAGGCATTTAAATGCATTTGCAAACACTAACTTAAAATGTGCAGTCTCTTTTTGCTGTTCGCATGCATTATAATTAAAAAGGAGGCTTCGACATTCCTATTAGCCTATGAGTTTTTGCCTAAAACAATTTAAGGTTAGTTTGTATAGAAAATTCCGCGTAAGAAAATACTACTTAAAATGTTTCAATGGACATTAATTAATATAAATACCATGCAATTTATGTAGGCTATATGATCATGTAAAATAAAACTAATCTAAATAAATGTAACATGCATGTAAAAAGCGACTGGTGAATGTTCAAATATTAATATCAAAGGAACTTACATGTGCTCTGGTGATGTGATCCGCGCGCTGATCGGGGTCCTGAAATACCTCCAGTCAAATCTCCCAAAGTGACCAGGTGCTTTTTAAAGTTCCTTTTCGCGGTCTTGTGTCTCTTTGAATAGTCTCACCCCTCGCCTCGTTTTATATGTCTGAATACTTTCCATCAGACGGGAAGACAATCAGATTTGATTTGTGTTAATACGTCACGAAGAAAGTCCCATTGGGACGGATTTGTTCGTCATTGGTCGGCAGGCACACTTCACAGACACACAGACACAGACACAGACACAGACACACACACACACACACACACACACACACACACACACACACACACACACACACACACACACACACACACACACACACACACACACACACACACACACACACACACACACACACACACACACACACACACACACACACACACACACACACACACACACACACACACACTGGTGAAATCAAGTTTGTGATTGCTCTGAATGTTTTGTGTCATTCCTGGTGATTCATTCTTTGGATATTTGTTTGCATGGATGCACTTTTTGGTCAATGAAGAGATGCGTGCAACATGAAACAATAAACATGAAACAACAAACTCAGCATGTCTTCCCAAGTTAAAAAATAATTCCAGCACAGAATTGCTTTTGTCATTTTTATTTCTTCAAAATTTGGAACTGATCTTAAAAAACCTTCAAAGGAATATTATATAGAATTCTACAATATTTCAGAACACAATTTTTAGAAGGTTTAATACTGTTAATCAGTATTAGATAGACAGACAGACAGACAGACAGACAAAATGAACGATATTTAATTAGACAGACAGAGAGACAAAATTAATGAACGATAGACAGAACGAATAAATGTCAGACGACAGACAGAATGAACGAACGATAGACAGACAGAATGAACGAACGACAGTCAGAATGAACGATAGACAGACAGAATGAACGAACGATAGACAGACAGAATGAATGAACGACAGACAGAACGATCGATAGACAGACAGAATGAACGAACGACAGACAGAACGAACGATAGACAGACAGACAGACAGAACGAATGACAGACACAATGAACGGTAGACAGACAGAGCGAACAGATGAACAAACGACAGACAAACAGCCCGAGCAAACAATAGACAGACAGACAGAACGAATAAACGATAGACAGACAGACAAATGATAGATAGACAGACAGACCAAACGATAGACAGACAGAACGAACAAACGAACGGTAGACAGACAGAAATAGTTTCCATAAAAATATTTACAAAAATGTAAATATTCAGAATCTTGAAGACCTCATATTAAGATTCTATAAGAATAAGATCTAGTTTGCCAGAAACTGTTTAACATGGTACATTTTGCATGGTTGTGTAAGAGCAACCAACAATTTGAATCATTTGGGGGTGGTTAAAATAACTTACAACTACAGAAAATGTTAATAGACAGACAGACAGACAGAACGAATAAACGAACGAACGACAGACAGACAGAATGAAAAAACGAACAAATGAACGACAGACAGATAGCCCGAACAAACAACAGACAAACAGCCCAAACAAACGATAGACAGACAGACAGACAGAGCGAATGATAGACAGACAGAACGAACGAACGACAGACAGACAGACAGACAGAGCGAATGATAGACAGACAGAACGAAGGAACGACAGACAGAACGAAGGAACGACAGACAGAATGAACAAAGGAATGACAGACAAACAGACAGACAGAACGAACGGATGACCGGCAGACAGAATGAACAAACATATACGACAGACAGACATAACAAATAAACGACAGACAGCCCGAACAAACGATAGAAAGACAGACAGAATGAACGATAGACAGACAGAATGAACAAATGAATGATAGACAGCCAGCCCGAATAAACAATCGAACGATAGACAGACAGACAGAACAAATGAACGAACGAACGACAGACAGAATTAACAAACAAACGTAAGAAAGACAGACAGAATGAACGATAGACAGACAGAACGAACGGATGACAGACAGAATGTATGAACGAACGAACGACAGAATTAAAAAAACAAACAAATGAAAGACAGACAGATAGCCTGAACAAACGACAGACAGACAGAACGAACAAACGATGGACAGACAGACAGATAGACAGACAGACCAAATGATAGATAGATATACAGAATGAAAGACAGACAGACAAAACGAACGATAGACAGACCGACCAAATTATAGAGATATACAGAACAAAAGACAGACAGACGAAAGAACGATAGACAGACAGACAAACAGAATGAACAAACGAATGACAGACAGCCAGCCTAAACGAACGAACGACAGACAGACAGACAGACAGTTAGACAGCCCAAACGAACGAACGAACGACAGACAGATAGACAGACAGACAGAACGACAAACAGAAAGAACGACAGACAGACAGACAGACAGACAGACAGAACAAACAAACGAATGACAGACAGAAAGATAGATATATAGACAGATAGACAGAACGAACAATAGATAGACGGACAGAACGAAGGACAGACAGACAGAACGAACGATAGACAGACAGACAAACAGAACGAACGACAGACAGAACGAGCAAACGAACGACAGACAGCCAGCCCGAACGAACGAATGACAGACAGACCGAACGATAGACAGACAGACAGAAAGAACGACAAACAGAGCAAACGAACGAATGACAGACAGAATGAACGACAGACAGACAGACAGACAGACAGACAGACAGACAGACAGACAGACAGACAGATAGATAGATAGATAGATAGATAGATAGATAGATAGATAGATAGATAGATAGATAGATAGATAGATAGATAGATAGATAGATAGATAGATAGATAGATAGATAGATAGATAGATAGATAGATAGATAGATAGATAGATAGATAGATAGATAGATAGATAGATAGATAGATAGATAGTATTTTAATGCACGGGTTACTGTAGTCTATCCTCATCTTAACCCTGATTCAATCCCTTTGCTAACAGGATCATTCTCTGCATTAAATACATCACTGCCAAAATAATGAACCGCTCGTGACATAAACCAGACTCTTTTAGAGCATCAACACAGGAAATGTTTATATGAATAAGTGTCCACTAAGACCCTAGAGATGGTTGTCCTGAACACTCATTAGTTTGATAAGTCGTCATTTATTCTCAGTAATATATGTTAGCTGTTGGCCTCGCATTAGGACTGTCCTCATCGTTGGAACAAAGACACAGCATTTCTCTGCAGGAACAGTGACCACTCGCCCTGTGACCTTAACAGCATCTAATGATTTGATCCGGGACGCTGTTTTCTGGGCTCTGGATCCTTAAAGTGATTAATGAGGGAAGCAGATTGCCGATCGAATGCCAATAAATCAAGTGTACAACTACAATTTCAGTCTTTGTTCTGTAGCATCTAGACAGAATGTAGGACGCGTGAGACTTCCTTTATCTGGAGGAGTTAGATGGGGAAGTTTAATATAGTGTTAGGGAGTTGTTCAAATCTGTAACACCGAATATGAGCAATAGAAATAGAGATGTTTAATTTAGAAAACTTAGATTTCCTGATCCCCTTCCCTCCTTTTCTGATTGCTTCTCTCACTGTACCTCTCAATAAACTCGAATACAAGACAAAAATTGAGACAAAACAAGAATAATAAGTCTTTAGGGACCCCTACAAAATTGAAATAGTTTTTAGAAATGTTAAATGAGTCAATGTGTTGATGCTAGGTTTGTAATATTTAGCTTATTCTCTTGTCTTGATATCCATAGAGGAAGAGTCAGTTGTGATCTGTCAACACATCCATATCTCCTCCCATTGTTGTCTTTATACTGCGGCCCAAAGCCCTGTGACAGATCAGTTAGACAAACCCTTAAGAGCATCCGAATGAATCCAGTAAATACATCTGTATATCTGGCCGCACAGAGGACATTAGCTTCAATAATGCTATCAGAGCATCATTAGATCTGTAATCAAAGCTAAGGACAACAGCACATCCTCCTGAGACCGCCACTCCACTCGGCCAATCACATTAGGCTTTTTTATTCAGCAGTCCATCCATTTCAATCTGAATTATATTTTTTTAATGATAAAAATGCACAAAAAAGGGCATCTATCTATCTATCTATCTATCTATCTATCTATCTATCTATCTATCTATCTATCTATCTATCTATCTATCTATCTATCTATCTATCTATCTATCTATCTATCTATCTATCTATCTATCTATCTATCTATCTATCTATCTATCTATCTATCTATCTATCTATCTATCTATCTATCTATCTATCTGTCTGTCTGTCCGTCCGTCCGTCCGTCCGTCCGTCCGTCCGTCCGTCCGTCCGTCCATTCATAGTTCGTTATGTCTGTTTGTCCATCCTGCCATAATTTGTTCTATCTATCTATCTATCTATCTATCTATCTATCTATCTATCTATCTATCTATCTATCTATCTATCTATCTATCTATCTATCCGTCCGTCCGTCCGTCCGTCCGTCCGTCCATCCATTCATAGTTCGTTATGTCTGTTTGTCCATCCTGCCATAATTTGTTCTATCTATCTATCTATCTATCTATCTATCTATCTATCTATCTATCTATCTATCTATCTATCTATCTATCTATCTATCTATCTATCTATCTATCTATCTATCTATCTATCTATCTGTCTGTCTGTCTGTCTGTCTGTCTGTCTGTCTGTCTGTCTGTCTGTCTGTCTGTCTGTCTGTCTGTCTGTCTGTCTGTCTGTCTGTCTGTCTGTCTGTCTGTCTGTCTGTCTGTCCGTCCGTCCGTCCGTCCGTCCGTCCGTCCGTCCGTCCGTCCGTCCGTCCGTCCGTCCGTCCGTCCGTCCGTCCGTCCGTCCGTCCATTCATAGTTCGTTATGTCTGTTTGTCCATCCGGCCATCATTTGTTATCTATCTATCTATCTGTCTGTCTGTCTGTCTGTCTGTCTGTCTGTCTGTCTGTCTGTCTGTCTGTCTGTCTGTCTGTCTATCTATCTATCTATCTATCCAAATTGAAAAAGATTTTATGCACAACTCAATAATTAATATTGATTGCCATAGAGTATTTCAAGCCTCTGTGTTTTCCACTGACACTGCCGTTTCCCATCTCACACATATGAGCGTCATACAGTTTCTTACCATTGCATATATCCATCCTGCCATCATTTGTTATCTATCTATCTGTCTGTCTGTCTGTCTGTCTGTCTGTCTGTCTGTCTATCTATCTATCTATCCAAATTGAAAAAGATTTTATGCACAACTCAATAATTAATATTGATTGCCATAGAGTATTTCAAGCCTCTGTGTTTTCCACTGACACTGCCGTTTCCCATCTCACACATATGAGCGTCATACAGTTTCTTCCCATTGCATATACTCTTGACTCGGACACGGATGTGACAGCTCTCAGTCATCGGCCAAATATTTTCTTTGCACAACTCTGTCGTATTGTGTAGTTCTTCATTCGATATTGCCAATTTAGCTAAAGTAGCTGATGTTTAGCTGTGCATGCAGTGGAAAGACTTGGGTTTAGTAATACACAGAAAGAATTTGAAGGACTGAGAATCAGTCCTGAGGTGACGCTTGCCATATGTGTGAGAGGGAGGAGTTTTATTGAAAAATAATCGAGTGAGATGACAACACTGGAGACACATTCATCCTGTCGCACACTATCTAGCGTACATTAAGAATCCCTGCGAGTCTATAGAGGAAGCATGCAACCTTTATTCTGTCTCTATTGAATTCATATTGATCTCAACACATCCATCTATATCGTGTCAGAGTTTATGGGAAATAAAATGCCTGAAATTCACTACCACCTCAGAACCTTTATATATTGGTTTCACTCAAAACAGAATCTATTTCTTTGTTGATTGCATAACAAATATACATATCAAAATATGAATTTCTTTTATACAGCATGCATAAAATACAGCATGATGTTTGAATCAAATGTCAAGCAAGTTTTCTAAAATTGATTTTCCAAGCATATATATCTCATATCTCATTGAGACTCCAGAGTCACTACATGGTCTCCTGTGCCATGAGAACTCAAATTCAACTCATATTATGACCTGCAGCTTTGGAGGGCTAATAGAAAAGTGTTATTAATAACACTTAATAATTAGGTTTTAGTGTGGTGGTTGCTGAAGATTATACAACTGATATGCAAATAATGTGTTCATGATTAAGAAATAACCATTCAGAGAATAAATATGTGTGGTATTCAAAATCACAGCTACAATAAATATATTGATTTACTCTTTTATCAACATTACACACCAAATATTTTGTCATTATCATTTTTGTTTGAATGAATCTGTAAAGCAGATTTGTGGAGTTTAACATTTACACTTTAATTAATTTACGCTTTTATCCAAATCAGCTTCCAAATGAAAAATACAACAACATAGGCGATTAATCCTAAGAGGCAGTAACATGAGAAGTGTAATCATCAAGAGTGCAATCAAATTAAATCAATATCTGTGCTGTCCTGTGTTAATGTCTTTATACAGGCACTAACACAGACATGTAGGCTATTATAGGCTCTAAACTTCCAAGGGGGCCTCAAAAGGTCTTTAGCAAAAAAAGATTTAGCAGATTAAACTGCTAAATTTGCTCTAATATATTAGTGTAATATATGAATCATGTCAAATCATGTATTTTAACCCCTATGCTTTGTTGAAAACCCTGTAACACCTTTAATGTTTCTGGTCAAAAATGACTGGTCTTTTAAAAATTGCTTGTAAATTGTTCATTATGCCAAATTATCACCAAAATACTGGATTTCAATTAGCACAGGTTATGTTTTTCTCTTCGGAATTGATTAATCGTAGGCCTTATTCACCTCAGTTTTTGAGTAAAAAAAGCATTACTTGTGGACAATATTAAACAAAATATAGAAATTATTGGTGCCTTTTGTGTGCTTCGATGTTTAACCAGGACATTTGTTTTGTCTAAAATAGAACAAAGTAACACTTGTGACCTACAAAAAATATTGTACAAATCTCTCATTATTGCTATATTATCACCAAATATTGGATTCAATGTTTTTGTCAACTTGTTTTATTTCAACTATGACATGTTTTGTATTTATTTTCGAAACTGATCGATAGCCCTCATGTAATATGTAATGGAACGTATAAATATACACTGCAAAAAATGCTTTTCTTTTTTGTCTCATTTCCAGTCTAAATATCTAAAAACATCTTAAATCGAGATGCATTTACTAGATATACTATTTACATAAGATATTTTTTCTTTTTTTCTGGAAAATCAAAATGAAGTGAGTTTTTGCTTAAAACAAGCTAAATTATCTGCGATAAAAAAATAATCTTGTTTCTGATTGAAATCTTTGTCCCAAACAGAAACAAAATTATTTTTCTTACCCTATTGGGAGATACTTAGCTTGTTTTAAGCAAAAACTCACGTGATGTCATTTAGATCCCCCCCCCCCCCCCAGAAAACAAGACTTTACTTATCAAAATCATCTTGATTTAAGAAGTTTTAAATATTTGGACTGGAAACAATTTAAAAAATACTACGTAAGAAAAGCATTTTTTTTGCAGCTATCGAACTAGCATTAAACATCTATTTTATATTCCTGTTTACATTTATAGAAAGATAAGGACACTGGCCACCTGTCCAGGATGTTTCCCTACCTTAAGTCCACATGCCTACAGAGAATAAATAATATAAATTTCAATGTTGACACCTTTCTTTATGAAAAATAAATCCAAAATGCTATGGTTTTACTGGGGTTTTTAGACATGCGCCATGGAAAATCATGTTTTTTTGGACATACGTGATAATACAGTGGTATTGTGTAAAGTACCATGGTAACTAATTAGTACCCACAGCATGTATCAAAAAATCATGGTATCCATGAGACAGTGTATGATGCCACCATCACTTTACCTTGCGTAAGTTTTTTATTTTTATTTTTTATTCAAAGAACAATAACATATAATGTACCAAGAAACAGTATAAAATAAAAATAAAAAAGATAACAATTTACAATAAATAAAACAGTTGCCAGGGGGTTTACGTTACGTAGGCCCGCCTGTACTGTATGCGTGCGTCGTGCCTTCCAGAACGCAGCTCTCTGATTGGTCAGAAGTTCGGAAGTACGTCACGGGATAACAACATGTCCGCGTTCATTTGAAACAGTGTAGTGTGCTCTGCTCAATCGGTTTTCACTGCATACTTTGATGTGTTTGTATGTTGGGCTCAACGAGCAGGCGATTGCAGAGGGAGAGGCATCTGTCAAAGGGAAGAACCGCACTCCAGGACAGGAAGCTCGACTATTTGTTATTAGCAGGTGATTATTTGAGCGGATGTTAGCAGTAGCGCGGCGGCTAATGCTGACAGGGTGACAGACTGACTGAAATACAGAAAGTTTCGTGTTTTTCATTAATCATTGTTACACGCTACAAGCGAAAACAAAAGATGAGAGGTCATGTGCAGTGTAATTGAGGGATTTGCTAAAGGATTTCCCCGGAATTCATTTAGTGATGAATTAATCGCGTGCCATAACGAATGTATCTGTCATTGATACATAATACTGCATGAAATCCCCAGTAAATGCTGTATTTCTGTCCGCAGCTGATGGACTTTTGCTTAGTGTGGTGATTTTTGTGGAAAAAAACTGTGGACGGTTGATGTGTTTGAAATATACTGATAGATTGACAGGTAGAGGTTGTGTGGAAATAAATATTTATCTGTGTGATGATGGATGGATATATAGACACAACTGGATAGATAGAGAGATACAAGTGGATAGACAGACAGATTGGTAGATAGACAGACAGACAGACAGACAGACAGACAGACAGACAGATAGATAGATAGATAGATAGATAGATAATAGACAGAGAATGATGGATAGACGGACGGACAGACAGACAGACAGACAGACAGACAGACAGACAGACAGATAAGAGATAGACATATAGATAAGAGATAGATAGATAGATAGATAGAGACAGACATACAGATAGATAGATAATAGACAGATAATGATGGATGGATAGACAGACAGACAGATAGATAGATAGATAGATAGGTAGATAGGTAGATAGATAGATAATAGACAGAGAATGATGGATAGACGGACAGACAGACAGACAGATAAGAGATAGACATACAGATAAGAAGATAGGTAGGTAGGTAGGTAGGTAGACAGGTAGCTGGATAGACAGACAGATTAGATAGATCGATAGACAGACTGATAGATAGACAGTGAGAGGTGGATTTATGCACACTGCACAGATGTTTTGTCATATAAACAGTGAGAGAAAGACATGTTTAGACAGATAAACAGATGGAAAGTTATGGTGAATTCTGGCTTCTTAGAATAACTAAAATACAACTATAATAAGACTATATATATTTGTATAATGTATATATTTGAAATTGTATGTAATGTCACAAACATCTTTTCAAAAGCACTTTTTGAGCATATGTTAATTTGCCCATATTTTTGACATTACTGCTGTTTTTCACAAAATAGCTATGCCTCGACCAATGAAGCACAAAAAATAGGTGAATGTGCTTTATTGATCGTAGCATATGTGGTGAAAAACAACATCAACGTGCAAAACACAAACTAAAATGTACAAATGTGCGCATAAAAAGTGCTTAAAAAAGTTGTGTGAGACATTTATATATATATGTATGTCTGTATACTGTATATACACACATGCATATACTATATTCATATGCTGTGTATATGTATATATACACAGACTCTCACAAACACACAATATATAAATATAATAATATATTAGGGCTGGGCGATCTATCGCATGACATTGTTAGGCGCATCTCGTCAGTAAAGCCGGTTCCTTGATTAGTAGTAAATCTCCATCACCTGCTTTCAGATAGAGCGGCATTTACTACACAGAGCCGTAGTTCACTGACAAGCTGAGCCATATCGCATTAATTATCACAGGCATTACGTCCGTGATAATTAATGACGAGATGCGCCTAACAATGTCATGCGATATATCGCCCAGCCCTATAATATATACACACAAACCTATTACGTAAACAAAAACTTTTAGCACAATTAATAACGCAGTTGTTTTCTGTAGATAATGTGTGTAATTGTTTCTATGTCCTTGTGTTTCACAGAAATAATGCTGATATTGGGAACTCATGTCGCACATCTATGAAGAGAGAGCCACAATGATAGCCGCAGGCGAATTGCAGTCGTTTGTCCCATTCGGTCGTGAGCACTGCAAAAATCACCCGAATGCCGTGAATCTCCAGCTGCGGCAGCTCCAGCCGGCCTCTGAGCTCTGGTCCTCCGACGGGGCGGCTGGACTCGTGGGATCCCTTCAGGAGGTCACTCTACAGGAGCGAGAGAAGGTCGTTTTTCCCACATGACTGTTTGTTCTGTGCAACACAAAAGGAGACGTTTAGCAGAATGTTTGCACTGCACTTTTTAAAGGACAACTCCGGTGAAAAAATGAACCTAGGGGTAATTAACACGTTACCGAGTAGATCGTTCTCTGGGATGCGTTTTCATGAAAATTGAATGTAAAGAGAAAAACAGATTCTCTAAAAACAGATTAGCTTATAACGCTAGTATATGGGGCATATAATAAGTAAAATTAAATCGCTAGTTAATACCACTAACAAGGCTCAAAATAGCCTCACACTAACACAGTAGCATAATGAGGGTCCCTACATGCAAACCGAAGCATTGAGAAAGTTGTAAGTGTACAAACAGTTTAATAAGAAGATACTTTATAAAGACAGAACATTACGCGTATACAGACAGGAGCCATCTTGGAAAACAGTCCCTAACCCTAACGCTGTGCTAAGTTGAACTTATTTCCTATCGACCAGCTCACTTAGCACAGCGTTCGTGGCTCGATTCGCGTAATGTACTGTCTTTATAAAGTATTTTCTTATTAAACTGTTTGTACACTTACAAAGTTCTCAATGCTTCGGTTTGCATGTAGAGACCCTCATTATGCTACCGTGTTAGTGTGAGGCTATTTTGAGCCTTGTTAGTGGTATTAACTAGCGATTTAATTTTACTTATTATATGCCCCATAGACTAGCGTTATAAGCGAATCTGTTTTTAGAGATAAAACTCTTTACATTCCATTTTCATGAAAACGCATTCCAGAGAACGATCTACTCGGTAACCATGTGTTAATTACACCTAGGTTCATTTTTCACCAGAGTTGTCCTTTAAGTGAAAAGCAAACCGTTGTTCGTTAAAATACTGAATGTTTAAAGTATGCTTATGGTGTGATTGGCAGGAGCGCTGGCAGCTGAGGAAGGGAACTGCTCCTGATGAGGTTGAATATGAGGAGGAGCTGTATGTGGCTGGAAACATGGTCATATGGAGTCGTGGCAGTAAGAATCAAGCCTCACATGTGTACAAGGCCTTCACGGTGGACAGCCCAGTTCAGCAGGTACTGTCTAACGCTAGATCTTTCCTCAGAATAAACCTCACTTTCCCGAGCCATTTTTGGGTATTGTGAGAATTTAAAATTTACCATTTGGTTTGGTATGGCATACACTGCTATTCAAAAGTTTGGGGTTGGTAAGATTTGGACGTTGATGCTGCTTTGATCAGTAAAACACATTCACCTATTTTTTAGGTGCTTCGTTGATCATTGAGGCATATTTGTGAAAAACAGCAGCATTGTCAAAAATATGGACAAATGCTCAACATATGCTCAAAAAGTGCTTTTAAAAGATGTTTGAGATATTATACACCGATCAGGCATAACATTATGACTGGTGAAGGGAATTACACTGATTATCTCTTCATCACGGCACCTGTTAGTGGGTGGGATATATTAGGCATCAAGTAACGTTTGTCCTCAAAGTTGATGTGTTAGAAGCAGAAAAACAAATGGGCAAGTGTAAGGATTTGAGCGAGTTTGACAAGGGCCAAATTGTGATGGCTAGACGACTGGGTCGGAGCATCTCTAAAACTGCAGCTCTTGTGGGGTCTTCCCGGCTCAAGAAGTTAATGCTGGTTCTGATAGAAAGATGTCAGAATACACAGTGCATCTTAGTTTGTTGTGTATGGGGCAGCATAGCCCATACTGACCCCTGTCCACCGCCGAAAGCACCAACAGTGGCACTTGAGCATCAGAACTGGACCACAGAGCAATGGAAGAAGGTGGCCTGGTCTGATGAATCACGTTTTCATTACATCACGTGGATTGCCGGTGCGTGTGCGTGGCTTACCTGGGGAACACATGGCACCAGGTGCACTATGGGAAGAAGGCAAGCCGGTGGAGGCAGTGATGCTTTGGGCAATGTTCTGGTGGGAAACCTTGGGTCCTGCCATCCATGTGGATGTTACTTTGACACGTACCACTTACCTAAGCATTGTTGCAGACCATGTACACCCTTTTATGGAAACGGTATTCCCTGGTGGCTGTGGCTCTTTCAGCAGATAATGCGCTGCCACAAAGCACAAATGTTCCAGGAATGGTTTGAGGAGCACAACGACGAATTTGAGGTGTTGACTTGGCCTCCAAATTCCCCAGATCTCAATCCAATCGAGCATCTGTGGGATGAGCTGTACAAACAAGTCCGATCCATGGAGGCCCCACCTCGCAACTTACAGGACTTAAAGGATCTGCTGCTAACATCTTGGTGCCAGATACCACAGCACACCTTCAGGGGTCTAGTGTAGTGCATGCCTCGACGGGTCAGGCCCACAAAAGGGGGACCAACACAATATTAGGATCATAATGTTATGCCTGATCGGTGTAAATTGTATAATATGATAAAAAGGGGGTTATCAATAATGCAGACTTAATAACCCATTTTGTATTAATAACTAGTGCTGTCAAATCGATTAATCGCACCTAATGCACATTTTTGTTTACATAAAAAAAAAAAAAAATATATATATATATATATATTAGGGCTGTCAAAAGATTAATCGCGATTAATCGCATCCAAAAAAAAGTTTGTGTTTACATAATATATGTGTGTGTACTCTGTTAATTATTATTTATATATAAATACACATATATTTAAGAAAAAAATATTATATTTATATATATTATAGATTATATAAATATATATACAGTATATACATGCAAATATTTCTTAAATATATATACATGAATGTGTGTGTATTTATATATAAATAATAATTAACAGAGTACACACACACATATTATGTAAACACAAACTTTTATTTTGGATGCGATTAATCGTGATTAATCTTTTGACAGCCCTAATAAATAAATTAATAAATAAATAAATATATATATATATATAAAAATACATACACACACACACACACACACACACACACACACACACACACACACACACACGTATAATGCCTGTTTGTGTATATATTGTATACACGCATATATACTATTTAATAAAGGTATGTTCTATTACTTTTGATCAATTTAATGCGTCCTTGCTGAATAAAAGTATTAATTTCTTTCCAAAAAAGAACTACTGACCCCAGTGAAGTTGAAACGTAGTGTACAGATATTTTTGAAGTCTTTAGAACAAATACTTTTTGTGGCTGCTGTATTAAGGATCACTTTTATATTTTTCCTAATATAATTTCACTTATTGTTTTATAGGCTCTATGGTGTAATTTCACCGTTCCTCAGTCTAAAAAAGATGGTAAGATTTTTATACATTTTTATGTTATATTATTGTTGCATTTAAAAAAAGTATTTAATATAATTATTGCATTTTAAATGCTTAATTGCTTCAGTAGCAAGTATGTCACCCCGGCTCTTGTTCCTAGAATTGTTTAGTTGTTGAGTGATTATTTTCCCCCATGATCTCCAGTGAAGGATGTTGTGGAGCAGGCGGTGTGTATTGTCCAGAGCACCTGTGTGAACGTCCACAGCATGAGTGGCAAAGACTTCATATCTCCACTCCCCTTCCAGGTCAGAACGCTTAATGTCTGTGTGTTGAGTTTCTCCACAGTACATCTATGGCTAAAAACAATTGATTGAGGCCTCACTCAGAAATCTGGTTTAAATGGCTGTATCAGCCTTGTGTGTTTGGAGGAAACAGTCCAGCAGAGCCGAACGTTTGTTACTGCCATCAGGGATTTAGTCAGCCTGACTGTCGTTTTCAGCTCAGTGACTGATTATGTGTGGTAGTTGTCCATTTCATGAGGCATAATGGGCTATTTGGCACACCGATAAGAAAGGGGGGCGGTTTTGGTTTTAGTAACAGTATTTAGACAGCGCAATTTACAGATCTGACTAATGCTGGCTTTATTTTACATGCATATTCTGGCATGTTGCCCCTGAGGCTTTTCCTAAACATTTCAGACTTATGCGTTTATAATGGGAAACTTTTGCATTACACAATGCGTTTTTTTCCATAATAGAAGTAAGTTTGTCTGTTTGTAAAAATGTCTAGATTGAAAGCATTACAACATTGAATGCTGTGCTATTTTGTGAGTATAGTATGTGCATAGTAACTATATTCACATTCTTGCATACATTTTATTTTCCATCAACTGCAAAAAATGTTATGTTCTGCCTTTTTCTTGATCGACTGTTTCTTGGTTTCATTTAGGTCTCCGCTCTCTGGTCAACAAAGTTTGGCCTGCTTTTAGAGCGCAAAAATATTACAGTTGATGGCCACATGAGCCCCATCAGGTATGTTTGATTGTTTACTTATTGATTTTTTTAACATGCAAAATGTTAATACTGTGTATTCACATACTATGAATATGGTGTTGAATGATTTAAATCTTGTTATCAGGGAACCTCTCCCGACCCTGTTCAGCATGCTGCATCCCTTAGATGAAATCGCTCCTGTTGTTTGTAAGTCTAGCGGTAAGACTTGAGAACGTTGTACCTTATCAGTGTTGTTTTAGTATTATTTATGTACAATTAAATTTTTTTCTATTAATATTTTCAATGAGCTTTTATTTTGTGCATTTTTATTAACTTTCTATTGTTTTCTTAAATATTTCTATTTAGTAAAATGTTTTTAAATTTTGGTTTTGGTTTTAATACTTAATTTTATTATTATTAACTAAAACTTATTTTATTTCAGTTAGTTGCCAAAGTCAAGATGGCTAATTTTATTTTATTTATTTTATTTTATTTATTATTTTATTTATTATTTTATTTTATTTCATTTTATTTTTTTATTTTATTTTTTCATAATTTTATTCAGCTTCATTTCAATTACCAAAAATGACTTTTATAGTTAACAATAATATTTCAGTTAGTTGCGAAAGTCAACATTATTAATTTTATTATTAATTTAATTTAATTTATTAATTTATTTTAATTATTTATTATTTTATTTTGTTATTTTATTCAGCTTTATTTCAATTACCAAAAAAAATTTTTATAGTTAAAAAAAATAGCACAGTACCTCAAGAAGGAAAGTTTAAGATTTGGCAATCACTTGCTTTTTTGTGGTAATTTATATGGTTGTGCAATTATGAATTATTTGCACTTGTTTTCTCCATGGTCTTCTGTCCTGGAATTGACCCATTTAAGCCATATTTATGAAGACTATTTATTAAATTAACATTTATTGGATTAATGTTGAATACCCATGGTCTTAAATTACCTACCTGTCAAAGGCAAGTGAAATTTGACAGTCATAAATATTTTTTTTTACAGTGCCCATGAAGCTATATCTAGTAGTATTTATATGAATGTAGTTTTGTTCTAATTACAGTTATATATTGTGATTGAGTTGTAGCATATTTAGGGATCTGGTCATTTTGTGCATTTACTGATTGTATAGCTATCCGATTTGTAAAAACTGTTTAATTTATACCTGGCCACATAAATGTATCTCCGCAAAATGAATATAAATCTGAACTTCAATTCCTGCGCTATATTCACGTCAACAAATGCAACAGATATGAGCTGCATTTAATTTATTATCAGCTAATTTCAAGGTTAAAGACTACAGTAAGAGAGAGCAGCATCAGCTCTAGTAAGTTAATTTAGTCTCACTGCTTTTAATGAAGATGATTGCATGTTGAGCTTTAGGATGCGATGCCCAACTTTCAGTTTCGCTTGTGGCAGTCGTTACAGAATTCAGAAAGCGTGTCGGAGGGCATTTACAGCTGGTCTTTTCACGATCGGATGGCATATATTTGGCACTTCGGACGTTTTCGATTTGGACACCATTGAATGAACTCTGTGGTACACTCATGTATTGTTCATCTTTGACCTGATGACTTGCCATATGTTTGATTGTCTTGTTGTTCCCACTCATTGGTTCAGGTCTGTTTGAAGCCAGACTCCAGTATGTTTCAGACAGCGCTCAGAGAGTGTTGTTCACCTGCCTCAAGCCCTCCATTATCATGACGTACGACACGCAGCAGTGCACACACACCGTTTGGACCCTGCGCAAAGTCACACCCGAGGTATGGTTGCTTCGCGCAGTCACAATGAAATATACATCCTGTTTCCATGTTTTTGTGTTGATGTTTAGAGAATAACATTATTATTACAACTGGTTAATGTTAATGGTCTTTTTTTAATGTTACGTGCGGTGTGTAATAATAGCCTTTTGTGAATGTAAAACTGACGCTAGAGGTTGCAGCCTTTAGCCGCCTTGTTAGAGAACTTGTTAGTCGAACATGAGGGGTTAAACAAGCACTTTCCAAAGCCGTTGTTGCTGTTTGTATCGCTGTGTATCAAGTGATGAGGAAGATTTGGAGCTGAAATTCAGATATAGTAATTTCCGATGCGCCTGTAAGCGGTCGGCCAATCACAACAGACTCTACACTCTGACCAATCAGAGCAGAGTAGGCTCTTTGGGGCAAATGTGCTTTTTGACCTTAGATGCATGTACACCTATTGTAGGAGAATTTTGAGGAACCTTTAAAATAGCATAATAGTGTTAAATGTAAGTGTACAATTTATTTTTTGCTAATGGCTATTGTAAAGTAAATCCAGATAGGACTTTTTAATTAAAGAGAAGTCATTTGCAGACTTTTTATATCAGAATTTATCATTGAAGCAAAATATCTTTATCGACTATTAGCAGAAAATCACACCGTAATGTTAATGAGAAAACTCCCTGAGCACTACTGTACTACTAATAAAACATATTTAATAGATATTATTTTCTTTTTTTTCCTTAAAAGAGGAATTCAGTACATTAACTTGACCGTAGTACATTAAAGTGATCAAAACATCTAGACCAGTTTTGAATGTTCTTGTGGTTTTTGCAGGAGCAGACCACAGTGTTGAAGTGTCCAGACCAGCCCGGGCCGGTTCAAACTCCCAATACAGCTCCCAGCTTCCTCAGCACCCACCTGAGAAACGTGAACCGGCTGGACTCACCCGCCTCGCCCTTGCACTGCCACGCCCTGCACAACCAGAGCCGAATTCCCGCTTCCCCGGGCCTGCACTCTCGGGTTCACTCGCCTAGCATTTCAAACATGGCTGCCCTCAGGTATGTCCACTCATGGAAAAAAAAAATACTACTCTTGCTTTTTCTGTGGTATGTATATTTTACACAGTATATGCACCTTTTGGTAACTCTTTAGTATAGGGAACACATTCACTATTAACTACAACTTTTGCCTCAATAAACTCCTAATGACTGCTTATTTATAGTTAGTAAGGTTGTTAAGTTTACGTATTTGGTAGGATTATGGGATGTAGAATATGATCATGCAGAATAAGGCATTGATATGTGCTTTATAAGTGCTAATAAACAGCCAATATCCTACTAATATGCTTGCTAATAAGCAACTACTTAATATTGAGAATTGAACCCTAAAATTACCCAAATTTGATGTAGGCAGTAGAAGATTTTTATTAAAAGATTATTCATATTCACTACTAGGGCAGTAAAAGTAAGCTTTTTTTGCAGCAAGCATGCATTAAATAGATCAGAAGTGATGGTAAAAGCATTTATAATGTTACAAAAGATTTCAATTAAATTACTTTCTTTTAACTTTTTTTCACAAAAATATTAAGCAGCACAACT
Source organism: Gobio gobio (assembly GCF_949357685.1). Lineage (NCBI taxonomy): Eukaryota > Metazoa > Chordata > Actinopteri > Cypriniformes > Gobionidae > Gobio > Gobio gobio. The sequence continues at coordinate 44,723,436 of NC_137111.1, forward strand.
TTTTTCAGCATGGACAATAATAAGAAATGTTTCTTGAGCACCCAAAGACCGAATGATGGTGTAAATATTAAATATGATATATTTAAATGATGAAATGTACACATTTGTGTCTAATTGTGTCCTTTTGGTTTCTCTTTAATTTGTGTGATATCAGTCGGGCTCACTCCCCTGGTATCGCCGTGCCCTCGTTCTCTGGAACTCAGCGTTTCAACATGTCATGCCACACCCCGTCCCCGCGCGGCCACAGCATCCTGGCCTCACCCAACAGCACCCTGAACGAGACGGCCCTGCTGCCGGAGATGGAGCCCATTTTACCAGACCTCTGCATTGAGCAACTGTGGACAGAAACCAGCGCTATCTCCAGGTCCGCTGAGTTCTGATGTGCTTTATGAGCTGAGAGCATGAAGTTACTGTTTATGTTTGTCCTGAAATCAATGTTGTGTCCATGTTGCAGGGAGAAAGGCTGCCAGGCCTCTAAAGTCTTCATCACCTCTGACCTGTGTGAGAACAGGTACCTGTGCTTCTTGGTCGAGTCCCACCAGCAGCTCAGGTGAATGTGTGTCTTTATTGTTTTGTTTTGCTTCTACAATAATGGTATAGACGCTTCTATTGCTTATAATCTTAAATTAAAGGATCTGTCTTGTGTGCTATTTGCAGGTGTGTAAAATATCTTGAGAGCAATGAAACTTCTCAGCTGATATTCGCATCAGTAACTGTTATCACCGCAAAAGATGCCGCCCCTCTTGAGGTGAGTACTTGAATTAGAGGTCTGGAGTTAAATAGTGGATATACAAATGGCACAGTTCTCAATTTGAATGTATGGTACTTCTGGTGTCATTAGTTATTTGACCTGTACAAAAAGAGTCCATTATATTGCAAACTGGTATTTGTTATTGGTAGGGAGTTGTTCTCTATATCATTAAGCACTACCTGAAATGCCTCAATTGTAGTTTTATCTTTATTTTACGTACGGGAACAAACACGTCGCAATATTCCTCATTTAAGTAATTCCCACACAAGGCATATGCTACTAAAAGGGGTGGGGCCTGGTTGAGTTAGTAGTGTGTTGAAACCATAGACTAAAAAAATATGGACGTAGTGTTTGTGACGTCACCCATAGGTTTCTGAAGAGCAGTTTGAAGCCACAAAGTCGGCCGTTGCCATCTTGGCTGCATGTCACTCTCGGATAACGGAAAATGGTCAAAGAGGCGGGACATGGCTGGAGCTGAGGTGACGTGATGACTAACAGACAGCAGATAGATGGCTATCCACCTGTCACTCAAAGTGGCCACGCCCTTTATACAGAACTTTATACAGAACCTTAAGGCTTTATATAATGTAAACGAATGAGTTATAAAAAAATTCACCCCCCTCACAGTTGTCATGAAGGCCAAAATTAGCCGTATAGACCAAAACCACAATTTGTACCAGACTTTAAACATGTTTTTTTCTGCTGTAAAGTTGGGCATTTTAACATGGGGCTCAATGAGATTCAGCTGCCTGTCTCTAGTGGCCAGTCAGTTTATTGCAGTTTAAGTCACTACCGTATTGGCTTCAAGAGAAACTGGGGGAGATTTGCCGCTTGGTTGAAACCCACGGTTATGGTAAGGTGCAGTGACATTTCCCAAACACGCTCGAAGCGGTTGATCAATCACAACAAACACCGGTCCAATCAGAGCACACGGAAGATGGGGCTTCATAGAAACAGGAACTAAACAGAGCATTACTGACAGACTGGGAAGAGAGGAGCTGCAACAATGTAGGAGTAGTAGTGCTGTATTCATGCCATGTCGGTAATTACTGTAAATAAAGCTCTGTATGCTTTCGAATCGCTCTTGCGATACTTTGGTGTCATACACCGATCATCTGCAGATGAAAACACCTTAAATCTGCAGTGGTCAGGTGGTACAGTGGCCACAAGGTACAAGTCTTAACTCTCAGAGAATTACAAGTTCTACAAGCATGTGAAGGCGTTTTACAGGTCAGAATCATTACGGTAAATATGACATGGCGTGAACGCACCATAGTCAAAAATACAAAGGTGTACACATTTCTCAGATTCAAACAGGGCTCAGGACAAAGAAGACAAAATTAAGCAAAAAACAAACGTAGTGTCCACACACTAATATGACTGCTCCAGAAAAGTATTTATTGTAACGTTTCGACCATCAGGTCTTTGTCAGGCACAAACTTTAAGTGAATAAAGATTTATTTCAAATAGTTTATTTTGACTTTCTTCCCATTCTGCTTGCCATTTCTCCAATAAATATTGATTAATTAGAGGCTTCAAATCAGGAGGTGGGTAAAATATGTGCAAAATGTGTTTAATTTTTTAACAGTCAAGCTTGAAAACCTATTCTGCTAGACCCCCAATAAATGGGGCATAATAGGCCCCATTTAATTTATCATGATCATAAACACGCTGGTTTATTGCAGAAATAATTTTACAATTTTTACACTCTTTTTTTATGTTTCTAGTTATTTTTTGCATTAAAAAATGGATGCAGGTCCAAATACGAACTTGCAGTTGCTTGTAAGAAAGTTGCAGAAAATCAAATTGTGGCATTTTAATAAAAAATTACAAGGTCAAAAAAAGTAAGAAAACAAATGCATGGATGTATCGTTCACAATAAGATTACTAATAAAGTGAACATGAACACCACAATGAGTTTTGTGATACATTTTTCTCATATAATTGTGCAAATTCATCTGTGCTATTTGGAATTGGAAGTTATCGAAAGTTATTTGTGTTTCCTGTTGGTTAATGTTAAATAATAGCCAAACACCCACTTTTCGCCATCCAATAAATTGGAAAATCAATGTAAAATGGGTTGCAAATGCTGTTTCTGAGTAGAGTCACATTTCAGCTAATTCGTTGTGATCTGATCTTGCTGCTTCTAATCATGATCAATAAATTACACTGTTTAAAAAAACCCCGTAATGCCTGTAAGTCTTGAATATCATTTGTAAACGTCGTTGTCATTTCCTCTGCTGTCATCATCAGGACCTAAATCTCATGTTCTCTTCATTTCTTGAAAGGACATTCATGGTATGCTGGTGCTTGAGGCCAATGGAAGTCTCGTCTTGTACACAGGAGTCACACGGGTGAGGCTTGATTGCATCTGTGGTTTTCACCTCTAAAATGACATTTATTAGTGGCCTGAATCATTTTTCCACTTTCAGCTCTTTTGTTCTGTCGGAGTCTGTAATATGCCATGTGTCCGCCATGCATAGTTCTCTTTTATTAAAAAAGCCAAAGGCATCTGTGCATTACAATTTGCACTCAAAGCCTAGTGCTGAGTCTAATACATCATCTCATTCCATCATGTTCCCCACCAATCACTAGAGATTTGGAAATTGGTTTCAGGTGAGTCACTCGTATCTGGACGAGAGATTGTCATTAGTGCTGGAGAGAATGCAGGGATTCTTTACTGACACACAGGCACGTCTGTTTATACTGTTAGATTCATACAGTTTATTAATGTCATTAAATGGTACTTACAGATATATGCATGATTGATATATAACAGCCTCTCTCTCCAGCACTGATGATGATGTGTGTTTCAGATGTGGATGACTCACCTCTAACCAATTTTCTAGGTCTAGTTCTCTAGTGATTGGTTGAAAATATGATTGATCAAGGTGACCTATCCAACTTAATACAAAGGCTGCATCCAATGTAATTCGTCTTATATAGTTATATAGTATGTGATGGTGATCTGTTCTAAAATGACACACACACACAGTGTTCATGTTTTATGGGGACATTCCAGACATAATGATTTTTATACTGTACTTTTGCATTTTTACATGTTTTCTCATGGGGACCAAAAATGTCCCCAAAAGGACAAGATTTTGGATATTGCCACCCTTGTAGGGAAATTGTGACTTTATAATGTAGGGTTTTCACGCACACACGCACACACACGCACACACACACACACACACACACACACATACACATACACACACACACACACACACACACACACACACACACACACACACACAAACAATTTAATTGGTTAAGAAACCCTGAAGTGGCTAAAAATCATTAATTTATATTATATAGGACAGATCACAATCACATACTTTATAAGACCAATAACACTGGATACGGGATGACGCTTTTGTGTTCTGTTGAATGTCACTTTGATCAATCAAATTTCAAAATTACTAGAGAGCTACTACTAGGGTCTGTAGTATCAAGAGACACTTTTATCTTGCAGTAACATATCATTATACGTTCCATCACATGTGTCAAACACAAGGCCCGTTGGCTAAAACCGGCTCACCACCTCATTTCATGTTTCATTGCAAGTTGAAAAAAAAGAAAGATGAACGAAATTTCTCAGTTAGTGCTGCCCAGTCAATCAGTTAGCGCTTTTCTTGTGAGTAATAACCCTTCACACGTATCACACATGTATTCAGAACGTTCAGCTTGTGACGTGAGGAACTGCTACTATTAGTAAAAACATTCATAGTTTGTAAAATATACAATAAGGTCTTTGGAAGTGACAGTTGTAATCGGAAATATAACCTTTCAAGCCTAATTTGAAAACGTACTGTTCTTACGTCAAACACGCATTGTGTAGGTAACTATAAAGTTTACTCTATTCTTCTCCCACTTGATCGGCCACTCACTTATGTCTTTAGGGAGAAGTGGACAAAATTATGTGTTGTAAATCCAGCTGGCTTTGACTTTGTCACTGCATTGTGTTTATACAAGCATGTGGGCACACACAGCCCACTATAAGTTACCGATCAACTAACATGATCATAAAAGTATTTAAAGGAACACACTGACTTTTTGGGACTTTAGCTTATCCACCGTATCCCCCAGAGTTAGATAAGTCCATACACACCATTCTCATCTCTGTGCCCTAACTCTGTCTGATGCACCCACCGCTAACCTAGCTTAGCACAAAGACTGGAGGTATATGGCTCCAACTAGCCTACTGCTCAAAAGTGACAAAATGACGCCAATATTTTCCTATTTACATGTTGTGATGTGTATAGTTACATTGTGTACTAAGACCGACGGAAAATGAAAAGTTGTGATTTTCATAGGAAACTATGAACTATACTCTCATTCCTGCGTAATGATCAAGGAACTTTGCTGCCGTACCATGGGTGCAGCGGCACAATGATATTACGCAGCGCCTGAAAATAGGCTAACTTCCGTCAACATAACCAACGTGACAACCTGCTTGCACAAAGAGCGTGCTGGGGACTATTTTCAGGCGCTGCGTAATATGATTGGAGCCGTTTACCTCCAGTCTTTGTGCTAAGCTAGGCTAGCGGTGGGTGCGTCAGACAGAGTTAATTTGTGTTAATTATGACAGCAAATTTGTATTTAGTTTTAGTCGTAGTCTTTTGACTAAAATGCCATTTAGTTTTAGTCACCTGAATTGTTTTTAGTTTTAGTCGACTAAATCTTCAGTAGATTTAGTCTCCTAAAATCTAATGAGTTTAGTTCAATTGTAATACATTAAGCATTACATAACCAACTGTTTTTTAAAAACAGCTGTATAGTTTTTATAACTTTGTATTTCTGTTTTAATCAGTAGGCCATATCAGGTTAAGCTCAAGCTTCAAATAAGTTTGTTTATTTATTTATTTATTTATTTTTAAATTTCAGTTAACATTTATTTAATTTCAAATAATGACGTTTTTTTTAATGGTTTTAGTGAACTATTATAACCCTGATACTTTATTAAATATGTGTCAAATACTGGTCTTTCCTCCTGACTATAAATTAAATGGGAATGAAATTAAATACAGTTTGTGTAACCAAAATTGAATATATAATGCGTGAATTTTAATTATAAACAAGCTCGAAATACACCGGGACTCTTATTTTGAAATGCGCCTCTGTTGCAGTTGCAGCTGCTCATTCAATTCAGATTAGGAGATAAAATATGCATTGTTACAACCGTCTAAAACATATTACTATATAAACATCGTAAAGTAAACATTGTCATTATTCATCAGCATTAGTTCATAAACAATTGCATGGCATAAATGTGCGCTAATGTTCATTGATTGTGAGCCGCTCTGGAGCGCTGGATTGGGGATGCGTGAGCTGTGTTTTCCAGTCGTTAGATCAGTTCAAATCAAATGTGCGCATCTATTACACAGGACATCAGTTCTGACTGGATCTCTTCCCTTATCGTCCCTCCCTAACATTTTCGTCTCGTTTTTTATTTGTTGACGACAATGACAGTTGATTTTTGTTATAGTTTTTGTCATCCAACACTAGTTAACACTTTATTTAGTTATCGTCTCGTTTTCGTCAGTGAAAAAAGGTTGTTGAGGAAAATTGAGACAAACTATTCGTCAACGAAATTAACACTGGCACGCATGGAGATGATAATGGTATGTATGGACTTATCTAACTCTGGGGGATACAATGAATAAGCTAAAGTCACAAAAAGTCAATGTGTTCTTTTAAATAACAAGAAAAAAAAATGATGCATCAGACATCGTGAAGTGGCAAGCTTGATGTGTTAACGAACATCCAGATGCTGTCCATACTGCTGAGAGTGACGTTTAGATGAATATGTAAATATGTGCTGTGTGCTTTCCTCTTAATAACAAAATTAACAACACAAATGACAGCGGTGAGAAAACAGCAGTTAAGAAAGCATCTGATCATAGCGATGTGGATAGGTTTGCACAAGCTCTGCAATTCACCAGTGTCATGTCGACAGATTAAAGTTACACTGTTATGATAGTTTGATTATAAAGTATATTTGAATATATCTAACTATAGCCCTATTTGGACGGTAATTGTTTGGGGTCGTAAGGTGTTTTCGACATTTACAGGGACTAGTCAGTGATTTTATTGCCGTCCGAATCCAGAATGTCAGTGTTTTTCTCCCACCACCCGCATAAAAATCCCGGCTGAATTACCTACTGTTTTTTTTGACTAAGGTTGTGTGATAATTTAATTGCCGTCCGAATCCACATGTCTGAGTTTGCAGCACAAATTTTATGTTTTTTACATAAAATTTTATAAATAAAGTAGGGCTGTCAAAAGATTAATCGCGATTAATCACATCCAAAATAAAAGTTTGTGTTTACATAATATATGTGTGTGTACTCTGTTAATTATTATTTATATATCAATACACACACATTCATGTATATATTTAAGAAATATTTGCATGTATATACTGTATATACATTTATATAATCTATAATATATATAAATATAAATGTTTTGTATATAAAAATTATATTTTTTTCTTAAATATATACATGCTTGTATGTGTATTTATATATATAAATAATAATTAACAGAGTACACACACATATATTATGTAAACACAAACTTTTATTTTGGATGCGATTAATCGCGATTAATCTTTTGATAGCCCTAAAATAAAGACTACTACAAAAATAATAATATTAGTGATAAAATTGGTCCTTAATTTTCAGCCTGCCTTTTTTAAGGTACACATAAGCTGAGTTTGACACGCCTGCTTTATATACATAAACAGAATTATTATTCTCATTACCTACAAAGTAATTCAGTTTTATGCTTTTTGTAACCGAAAACCATCCAGTTTTTAAGCTAATAACCATGACTGTTTTACTTCCAGGTCAGCAAAGTGTTTGTCCCTGGTCTTCTGTCTCCTACGTTCAGTGTGCAGAACCAGCACCTGCAGTTAATCACCCCTCTGGAGAACATCAGCACCCCCGCCAGGGCCACAGTTCAGCATATGAGCCGTCTGGAGGAGGTACGGCAATGTGCTTATTGAGGGAGTGTGTGTGTTATATTGTAGCCAGTTAGTGAAACACTAATTGAGTCATATATGTAAGACAAGATCACATTCTTAGAGAGGACTCTTGATATTATGTCCTAATGCAAATGGCCTTCCACTTTGTTCTTACAAATGGATCAATATCAGTATTTAATCACAGTAATATGGCTTGCTCCATTATTTTTGTTCTTAAACACCAAAAATAATTTGGCCCACAACTTGAGGCTGGTTTGATAATCTAATTTCGTGAAACAGAGATCAAGTAGCCTATATGATTGATAGTGTGCTTTAGTAAATTATTAATCATACCAAATGTAAGTGTATTTATGACTATTGTGTTAGAAGTGCTTTTTAGAGACGAAATTTAACATGAAGTATTACACCATTGATAAAAGCTTCTGAAATTGTCCCCTAAACCACAAACAGCATTTTTATTGACTTCAAAGCCAGAGAAATACATTAAGGGCAGATGATGTGCTTCTGTAGACAGACAAATTTCGTTCACAGTTTGTTCCTTTTTATGGCGGTAATTTACTACCAATAACGGTCAAGAAAGCAGCCACAAATACCTTTTTAAGTGATAATTTTAGACCTTTCATGCCTTTTTTGATAGCAAAGTGAATGTTAAAGTGCCCCTATTATGTTATTTTTAAGGTTCCTAATTTAGTTTTTGAGGTCTCTTACAATAGATTTACACACATCCAAGGTCAAAAAACAGCATCACCTCTTTTCTCTAGTGTCTGGAATAGTTTTATTCTCTAAATCCCTCCTTTCCGAGAGCTTCCTCTGCTCAGATTGGCCAGATGGCCCAGTTTGTTGTGATTGGTCGACTGCTTACAGCTCGTCGAAAACAAAGCACTCATTTCTAGGGATGTGCTTGAAGCCGAATTCTGAATTTGGAAAGGAGATATCATGAGCATGGTGAAGGAAAAAATATGAGATTGGGGGGTAAATATATATTTCAATCTATGCCTTTGCTTTCTCTTGCAATTATGTAGTTAGGTAATTATATTGTATATAATTTGCAGGCATCAGGGAGCCGCTATGAATATGCGGGGTATTGAAATCGCTTTTGAATTCGCGCCCATTTTTTGCTTCCCCTTTCGAATTTGAATTCACGTGTCCTCTGTATAGAGGGAGCGACGGTACTGACCAATCATTTACAAGATGAGATATTTGTCAATCAATACAGTTACATGATGCACCCTCATAATGCGATTTATAATGTGATTTTGGCAACATTGCGACTAAACTTTACGTCATGTAAACACAATACTTTGATCAAACTAAAGCGATTAAGCTCATTATCGTAGTAACCAATTTTTCATTAAATTGTGGTGGCACAATTTAATGCACAAACAGGCATTTAAACACCTTTGACCAAATGTGTGCATGTACTCAATTCGACACGTATGCCGTGTGTTGCTCACACAATTTGATGAATGAGATCTGTGACATTATTCTGAAGTTTTCTCTTCTCTAAATCATTAAACTCACCATTAAAGTCAACACAACTCGCTGCGAAGTCTCTGCTCCATATCTTCATCCAGACAGTGTAAGGCAAACCCGGCATTGCACGGTTCATCACAGCACCAAATAATATCTTGTATGTTCATAACATTTATTTTGAATTTGATGTAACATAATCAAACAATTCAAACAACGGTCAGTAACATTCATACTTTATCTGAGTAAAGAACATTCATACTTTTATCTGAGTGTGGTATAACTTCAGCCATCGTCCTGTCAGTCATCTCTTGTTACTCTCTTCACATTATAAGTTACATCTGATGTACTGTAATGCAACCGACTCCGTAACCGCAGCAAGCCTAAACATGACCCTTTATGGCCACATCCATATCCATTACCATATATATATATATATATATATATATGGATGTGGCCCTAAATCTGAAAAAGCATAACAGGGGCACTTAAAAGGGGTCCTATAATGCCTCTTTTTTACAAGATGTAAAATAAGTCTCTGATGTTCCCAGAGTGTGTATGTGAAGTTTTAGCTCAAAATACCCCACAGATAATTTTTATAGCATGTTAAAATTGTCACTTTTTGAGAGAGAGGAACTGTGTCCCTTTTAAATGCAAATGAGTTGCTGCTCTTGGCCCCCTTTCAGGAAGAGGGCGGAGCTTCAAGAGCTCATGTTAGCAGCTCCGATTACCTCACGCACTGAAAAGTCAGACAATGATGGAGAGACTCAAGAAGAAGTGACTATGTAGAATGAGACGGGATGTTTCTGAATGGTTAGTTGATGAATTTATGTAGCTGATGTGGAGTCAACTATCTTTAAGTCGATTAGCATATTCTATAAATTGCTCCTGTGGGAACTGTTGTAAGATGCCTTCAGAGCCAGAGAATATATGCTGCATGAAGATAGAACAGGTATAGTTTAGTTTATTTACGGTCGGTTATTATAACTTATGTTCATCTTGCTTTTATGACATGCTATCGCATTGCGTATTTATTGCAATACAATACATAACACAAAAGACGGATGCTGCAGATTGAGTGACTCCCAAATGTGCTCTACCACTTCCTCTTCTCAACATGGCCTCACCCCCTCTGTTGCATTTTCTCAGGGGCAGGGTTTATGTAAATATTAGGGTTAGTGATGTCACTAACCCGTGAAATTAAAGCATCTTCATTTTTACATTTAAAAATTACATTCCATTAAAATTAAATATCTCCCTTTGCTTTGAACTTTGAGCATTGTAACTTTGCAGATTATGTTAATGCTCAAAAAGCAGCATTACACACTAACTAAAGTTAAAAAAGGAAATCATAATCAACCACCCCTTTAAATGCAGAGCAAGGACGTGCAACACCTTGCGTCACTGTTTAATGTTGTAATGCTTTTGTGTTTTATTATCCGATTCCTCATCTCCTGCTCTTAGGTTGGCATGCCGTCCCCTGTGTTGGAGGTCCGCAGCGTGACGCAGCATCACGAGTCATCATGGCTGGAAGACTCTCCATTCCAGCAGGCTGCACCTCATATCCACACCCTCAGAGACCCCGTCAGCAACAGAGTCACGCTGGTTAGTGCAGCACGTCACCTCTTACCACCTCTCAGCATTTGATATTCCAGAGTCAAATTGATATTAATGTTGAGGGTCACAGAAATCATTATAATGCTCTATTAGAGATGAGGAAGAGGGCTATACAATTAGGATGCGCTGATACACAGTATGAATATTTTTAGCTGTATGTAATATTTTTCACAGTAGCTGAATATTTTTTTAAATGGGTGATAGTTGACATGATGGCTGGTGTTATTAAGCTATAATTATTCTCTTTTGTTAATGAATTGGCAGATAAAATATATAATGCATGCTTTTATTTTAAAGGTCCCGTTTTTCCTGTTTTTTTTTTAGCTTTGATTGTGTTAACAGTGTGCAATATAACATGTGTTCATGTTTCGCGTGTAAAAAAACACAGTATTTTTCACACAATTTACTTATCTGTATACCGCTGTTTTCACTGTCTTAAAAACGGCTGGAGGATTTCCCTGTTCTATGAAGTCCCTCCTTCAGAAATGCGTAACGAGTTCTGATTGTGCCAGCGGTTCCCGTGTTGTGATTCGACAGCAGCTTAGCGCACGTTGCCCGGAAAGGTCACGCCTCTTACCATAACGGGGAGATGAACGCGTTCAAACTACAGCCCCTGAAGGCCAAACAAAGGTGATTTGACTCCGGGATGAAAATAACAGCGTCTGGACGACATGGCGACAAACACACTCTACGAACGCAACACTTCCTCTTCTCCACGTGGGAGAGCAACAAGACCACGCCCCCTTTTTTGCGTACTCTTGTGGGCGGAGGTTAGTCAACAAACTGTCCTACTGACGTAATTAAAGCAGGAAGTACCAGGATGTAGTCCAAACCGGCCGTTCGCTGTAGGCTTTGAAAGGGAACTTCTGTTAAATAAAATATCTCGCTTGGCATTAAACTTTGAGCTTTATAATTTTACAGGTATTATTTATGCTCTAACAGCAACATTACACACTAACTAAAGTTTAAAAAATGGGATCACGAAGAACAGGACCTTTAAGTAAAAACAGACTTTAAAAGTCCCAATGAAGCAGAAGTAGCTACAGATCTTTTCTTCCGTATTTGTTTATTATTTATTAGTTTATTTGACTGGGACAATGCAGAAAAGACATTGCTACAATTTCAAGCAGCCGATGCTCCACATAAGGGCTGCAACAATGAATCGATCATTTAAAAAGTTGGCAACGAATTTCATTATCGATTCGTTGTGTCGCGCGACTATTATGCCCCTCAATAAGACACGGAGATGTTTGAGTATAAAAAAAGCATGGTTCAGCGCAAAGCAGAGTGGAAGCGGGCGAGCCGTGCTGTACCTGTCGTTCCATGCACCGGAAAAACAAACCGAGCCGAACCCTACCAGTCGAAAAGCGCCATTAATAAATCGAAAAAGCAAAAGCGACAAGACATGGCATGGCACGGGAGCACCACGGTGGTGATTCAGCACCTAAAACGAAAACATCTTGGAGTCCTTGATGAGGAGGAAGGGAGTTCAACAGCAGGGTAACGTTAAGTCACTACAAAATCCCACTCTTGTTCCGTTTGGAAGTGAGGAGCATGACGTCCCTCCAGTAGCTCTTCTGGTACTCGTTATCCAGCATGACAAGTTAGCGTTAGCTTGTTAATAACAGTAGTAAAGCAGGGGTGGGATAGTTTGCAAGACTAAAGACACGTTTTTATTCACTTGCCTTTTTTGGCCCATTCATTTTCAATCTGTTGCTATGTTAATTTCGTTGACAAATAATTTGTCAATATTTTAATCAACATTTTTCACAGACAAAAACGAGACGAAAATCAAAACCAGCTTTGAATGACAGAAACTATGACTAATATCTATTGTCATTTTTGGTCAGCATTCGGTCTTAAAGTGACAGCAGTCCATTAAAGGGATAGTTCACCCAAAAATGAAAATTCTGTCATTTACTCACCCTCAAGTTGCTTCAAACCTGTATGAGTTTCTTTGTTCTGCTCAACACAAAAGAAGATATTTTGAAGAATGTTTGTAACCAAGTAGGCTAATTTGCAGCCCCAGTCCCTGGTTAGGCTTTTTTAACAACAATAAAATAATTGCACAAACAACAAAAAAAATGTAGGTATAAAAAACAATGATATTGTGGATTGTGCAAATTTAGTTTTCCTCTTCGGTACTCTGCAATTCTGATTGAATGCACCTCTTGTGGTCATCCCCTTACTATGTTGTTTTGTTACTAATTGGCATATGATATCTGGAGCAAGATTGTTTATACATTTAAAAACCATTTTTATAAGAGACAAATTTATAAAATTTTCAAAGCTAAGCAGATTATACTTTTGTAAAATGTTACAATGATGCCATCTAACTGGTTTCTTGTCCAAGATTTTTAGCGTTTGTTTATATAGAGATGTAACTGGTTTGATAGTCGATTGAGAAACCTGACTCCAGACAGTCACACAATAAGATAAATGTGAGAAGATCATTGCATTTATGTATAACTTAGCTGCCTTTAGGGGTATATACGGCCTAATCAAATAAAAACAATTCAAAACAATTCAAACAAAAAGTTTGTTCTGATTGTCCTACACAACCTTTTTACATGCAGATCAAATTTTAATTGTGAATCTAGAATAACACCTAAATATTTAAATTAATTAACTGTCTATATTGCCTTTTGATTGATATTAATTATAAAACCATTAATTTCCTTCCTTCTAACTGAAAAACACATTGAGACAGTTTTTGAACAATTCAAGGTCAAACAGTTGTTTTGCAGCCACTGTGACACACCAGTCATTTCATGTGTTAATATATCTGCAGCTAAGCGTGGAGTCTGTGCTGATACATAGATGACTGTGTCATCTGCATATAACTGACATATAACTGACATTGTGACTTCTGTATTCGTATTATGTATTGTTCGTATTATTCGTATTATCTGTACTTCTGATTGTAACAGATTATCGAGATTTTGCAGGGGCAATATTTAAACAGACTTAATGATTAGAGAAGTGAGTTTTGATATATTTCCAGAAATTCAAGTTAAGACAATTTAACTAAACATTCAGAGGTCATAATTTAAAGAAAAATAAATAAACATATGCATAGATGAATTGTTCACAATATGATCTATAACATGCATTTACAAAATATAAAGGGTTCTTCCAAACCTTTGAGTTTTCTGTCTTCGGTTGAACACAAAAGAAGATATGTGACCCTGGACCACAAAACCAGTCATAAGGGTAATTTTTTTTTAATGATTTTTTCGGATGGGACAATATTTGGCCGAGATGCAACTATTTGAAAATCTGGAATCTGAGGGTGCAAACATTTTTTATATTGAGAACATCGCCTTCAAAATGGTCCAAATGAAGTCCTTAGCAACACCTATTACTACTACTAATAATTTACTTAATATCCCAATGATTTTATGGCATACATTTTGACCCATACAATGTATTGTTGTACCCTGGATGCCTGCCGAACTTAGCCCCGCCCACAACATTTGAGGTCGGGAAGTTTGGTCTGGAATTGATCTGTTGTGGAGCAACTATGCCCAAACAGGAGCTGTTCGGACCAATCAAATTGTCAGGGTGGGCTTTATACGATGATGGACAGATGATCAACAGAAACGTAATCATCAACGTCACCAAAGAGCGCTTGGGTTGAATTCGTTCTAATCCTAAACGGACAACTTGTTCGTATATGCGTTCACCTTTACTATTTCTCTCAGAAATGATGATGGTGTTGATAAGTACTCTGTGTATCCTTAAATTCTTTTTACAACACCGGCAAAGATTGTTTACACTCATCATCTTTTCAGCGTGCGTGCAGTTGAGTTCTGTTGACAACTATGCGTCGCTCAACACACGTCACTTACTCCGTTACTGTGATTGGTTGTTGGTCTATCCAATTGAGTGCAGAGGCATTTTCTTTCCTGGTTCGGTTGAAACACCCCATAATCACAGCCCAATGGAGCAGCATCAGACTCATATTCTGACTAGAATTTGAGTATGACGACGTCAGGCTAGTATTGTTGGCTATTGCCACAAATATACCTGTGCGACTTATGTCCAGTCACATATTTAAAAGAATGTTGGTAACCAGACAGTTCACGATAGCCATTTACTTCCATAGTATTTTTTTAAAATATCATATATTTTTTTCTTGACTACCAACATTCTTTAAAATATCTTATTTTGTATTCAACAGAACAAAGAAACTCATATTGGTTTGGAACAACATGAAGTTAAGTAAATGATGACCATTTACATTTTTTGGGTGAACTATCCCTTTATTTACAATTTATGCATAATAGTGGACAATACAATTTATTCATTGATAACAAATGAGGTGTACAATTAACATTAATTTTACACTCTTTATTTACACAAGATTCACAATAAAATGTCAGTATATTTTGGAAGAATAACTCTTTCTTTATTCAGCAAAGTGGGCACAGTTTTTGTCCGATGCCGGTAATCTCAAAATGCCCATATATGTTCTGATGAATCGTCCTGACTCACTCGATATATCGCTGTCTGTACATAAATGTAGCAGCTGCATTCTAAATGCATTTTCAAAATGTCAGAGAGGGTCAAGATGCTTGCGTTTGTGTTTGTGCTGACCACTGCTGCTAAATGCCGGAGCTGGTAATTGCTTTTGTCGTTCAGTGCCCGGCTGTAATTGAGGGCTGCCACAGTAACAGGACATGACCGACATGGTGTGGCGGCTCAGACATGTGCACCAGGAGCCCGTCACTGTTTTGACAAGACTCAATAAAGTCTGCTCCCCTGCAGTCAGCCCCTCTGCGTTGTCGTTTCCCACTGAACGACATGTCCTACCAGAAGAAATCCCCTCGCAGGCCTGTCAAAGCAATCTCGCCACAACCAACTTATGTGGGATGATATGCTTCAGAGAAAGGGTTTTAAAAATAGCCAGCGTCTAAGGTTTGTTTTCATCCAAGTCATTGTAGAATGCCCGCTGGAAATTTTCTGCATGCAATTGCTCTTTTGTTTTCAATTTATTTGAGCAAAGGGAACAACAGAAGCCTGTTTGCTTTTGACTAAATTCGACCAGATATTAATAGCAACGTGTGACGCCTGTAGGTTTGGACTCTGTTTGATGATGTCTGCGGTGGCATTGCTAATTTAGTATGTGCTGCTAATATCCGCCTCTCACTTTTCTTTTGTTCAGGAATTGAGCTCCGGTTCCATGTTAAGAATCACCATTCCTGAGGTGGCCACTTCAGAGCTGGGTAAGAGAGAGCACTCGGATAAATACTGTCCAACAGCGTGATGCATCGCTTCCAATGCAGCACTGAGCTGAGTCACAAGCTGTTTGCGTGTTTGAAAAGGCACAACAAGCCATCAAAACTATTTAAAAAATATATTTTTTCTGTAATATAAATGGTTGATAGGGTGACCAGACGTCCTGTTTTTCCCGGGACAGTCCCATATTTCAGCTCTATTTTTAGTGTCCCAAGTTATTATGAAAAAATCATCTTGTGTCCTTCTTTCCTAAATTGACTTTGCTAGGAGATCATATAAAAGTGAGTAGCAGTCTTCTGTCACTCGAGAATAGCCTAATCAATGGTAACCAATCTCGTCATAGTATATTTTGGAGGACAAAATTACCATCCAATCACAATTCGTTACGATTAACTTGCTGTTAGTGAAGGCGCGTTATTAGAGAGTGTGGAGGAGATCAAGTCAGACGTGAAGATGTCAAAGAAGCGTGTGTGTACATTTTATCAAGGATCTTCAAAAAGGGTTTATCAAGTTAATATGCAAGATAATCTTGCTGAATGACGCATAACAGAAGCACGCAATCCCGAATTCAGTTCTTTTTGCGCTTGAATGGTCAAATACAGACACACTTGTCAAAATGCAAATCGTGGAGTATCTCATGTAAAATGGTTATGGCTTAAGTGAAACAGCTCAGTGTGTCAGTATATTGGATCCAAGCATTCAGTCTTAAAGTAACAGCAACCTAAAATACCTGTCTGTGACATTAATGTTAATCAAACCACAAAAGATGTTAAACCACCATGACAAATCTGGTCACACTAGATATGAAGAAGTACAGGAATGAGACAAGATGATGACTTGAATAGCTATATTTGGAAAGAATTAATCATTCTAGAATGAGTGTGGTGATTTTGTAGGGGAGTACAAAATAAAAATTTTAAAACAGGAAAGTTATTTTTACTGTTGAAGACCGTTTTTTTTGGTGCAAACCATGCATTTATTATAATTTTTTTAAATTTGGGTGTTCACACTTGGGTTTACCCTTTATAAAATTAACACAAACCTCATTCAGTAACCATAAACTGTCCTTCGGTTTAACCAGTAACCGTCCTTCGGATGAGCGGTTAAACGGTCCTGACTCTCTGTGGTCATTAAAAATCCCATGGCACTTCTTGTAAAAGAGTAGGGGTGTAACTCCGGTGTCCTGACCACATTCCCTCCATTGGCCCTTATCAATCATGGCCTCTTAATAATCCCCCCAAGTCAATTAATATTATTAAATGCATTATGAACTAACTAGTCTGGCTCCGCCCTCCTACGTACTTCGGCTCAATTTTCATTTTCCTTCAGTTCTCCGTCTGGGATTGCGGTATATTCTCTGGTTTTCTCCGGTCCAATCAGCGAACAGAGGGAGTGGCTGAGAAGGATGACATTGATGTCATGCGCTAGTTTGAGATGACATACGTCACGACCAAATATTAGCGATTGGTTATGGCAGATCCAGAGTGGCTCTGGGCAGATCCAATAGTTTTAAACTTCAACAGAGGACCCGCCTTCAAGGAAGTAAACGCTTGTTAATGGAGAGTGGCCAGACTCTCTGAACAAATGAAATGTACGAGAGTCTGGTAGGACCAGGCTATGAACTAACATGAACAACACATAAATTATTTTATTTCTTTTAAGTAACTTTAACAAAGATGTTAACAAATGCTTTAAAAAGATTTAGCTCATTGTTAGTTTATGATAGCCAATTCATTAACTAACAACTATTAAGTGTTATTTTTGTAAAGAATAATTTGTCATGCCATATTCATTAATTTTAGAACTTGATTGGATTTTACCTTTGCTAGTACATTATGGCAATATATTTGTTTCCCATTTTTTTTGTTAACCGTATAATTAAATAGTATTAAATTAAACTTGTTTAATAATCTTCTTGATGAACAAAAACTATGACGACATTAAACGTCGTTTTTTCCAGCCACACTCACAATGTGACACATCAGTATTTTTTTGTGGTTATTTTGTAAATCTCTGATCCAGATTGTTTTGGCATAAATGATGTGCCCAAGGATCTGTCACTAATGAACGCACTTGTGCTTTACTGCAAAGTAAAACTGTGAGTCATTCCTGCCACTTTCTACATTTAGACATTTGACCTTTTCTAATGTGTTTGCTATAATTATTTCAGGACGTATACATGATACATGCTTGGGGTCTGTTCATGTCATTAGAGCCGTTTGCTATTACTTTTTCTATTGACTTTTTTTTTATACTATTTTAATGTTCACCACCTAGCATCCACCCGAAGCATGCTGGCATCACGGCGGTGACTTTTGAATGGACAAACACCGCTCTCATCGTTTCCCGTGGCGGATTCATTAAATTTTTTCTTGGCCTTTCGTCTTGGACTGATTGTGCTCGACATCTATCATCCAGCTTTCTTTACAATTTTCTCAATTAATGCCAGCTTCCTGTTAATAAGTGCTTTGGTTTGAAAGTGGTGGGCTTTGTACCACTAATAAAGTGGCATTTTATTCAGGTCCATCCTGACCTTTTGCAGTTTGTTTGCTAATTAAGCTCCAGGAAAAGTCATTGAGAGTGTGGTGATGTGACGCTGAATGATAACACAAAATAAAAGAAGTGGAAAATGCCATTTTAGATATCCCTAATTCACGTTTAGTTGTGAACAAAAGCTAAGTTTACGTGTTTTGCAGGGATTGTACTTTAATCAGTGAAGATTTCATACCTTGAATGTAGATACTTTATCGCTGGATGTGGTCACTGATATTTAGGTCATTGATATTTGTACGGCTGAATGAACAAACTCTTTAGCCTTTTAAATGACCAAGGGTTGTGCCTTGTGTCTCTCCTCAACAAGCTGTTTGAGGAATCATTCACGTCTCTAGCACAAGCTTGTGGGACAAATTACATGCTAATTTTAATATTTTGGAAGTATGAGGAGTAGTGATAGTTATGCATGTCTTGGCAAAACATCACTAAATATTTTTTCCTGTAAAATTCTCTCACTTAAATATATAAGCCCATGGAATAAAAAATAAAAGGTAATTGCAACTTTTTATTTAACAATTCTGACTTTGCTTATCTCTCGCAATTTTGAATTACTGTCTCGCATTTCTGACTTTTCTTTCATTGCGAGTTTTTAGCACACAATTCTCACTTTATTTCTTGTGATTTTGAGTTTGTCTCGTGCTTCTGGTTTTTCTCAGAATTAACAGAATATTAATTTTGTGAATGATTTTGTGCATCAATATGAATGTACCAAAATATTTCTTGAATGAAAAGCGCATTTCATGATATAAACAGTCCTTTGTCCACATAATTAGGCACACCTTAAAAGGGATATTAACTTAAAGTCACACTTGTGAGATTTTAACTCAAAATGCAAGATACAAACTGGGAATTGCCTGTCAGAGTTGTGAATAAAAGTCAGAATTAGGGTTGTGCCGATGGACGATATCATTGTCCATCGTGATGGCTGACCGACATCACGATGGAGCGCCACCATCGTGATGCCACGCCCCCGTGAGTCTGTTGTGAGTGCGACACACACTAATCCTCTTCTATTGTATTAGTTAAACTGAAAACTTAGCAGGGATTGCTCTGTAAATTAAATTGACAATGTAACTAATGCATATGCTATTTTAAATACTGTAGGCTATGCCAGATATATATAGCCTACATTTTGAAATGATTTGAGGCTGAAACATCCATAAGCATGCGTGTTTATTTTAGCACTTCCGTCAGTGAAACAACACAGCCTATAAAACATTTAAACGATTTTCAGTAAATAATGGTAACCTAAAGAATATAAGAAAATTAAATATTTGATTCATACAATTTCCCCGCAAAGATGCGTCATATAGCCTACCGATCTGCGACAAAAGCTGGATAGACACCTTTTCGAATATCTTCATCTTCATGTTTTCTCCCGATGTTGCAAAGCAACACTTGTTGTAAAAGGTCTGAAGAGCGGATTTTATCTTCCACAGGGTCAAGACATTTAGGCAATGTTTGATTATTCACTGCCAGAGAAAACAAAACTAAAATCACCAGTGTGTGTGTGTGAGAAATGGGCTATTCAAATAAACCAAACTTGACGCGCCTTACCAAGTTTAATAACAAGAACAAACTGTGTTAAATAAAATTTGAAGTTAAAAGGTATTCGTCCCACAGTGTTTTTTATACTTTACCACAGTAAAGGATGTGAATAGTTATAATAGACTTAATTATAAGCAAACGAAAGGAAGAAACGTTTATAATCCCCTGCGAAAATGGGTGCGACGTGAGTGAAGATTTGTGAAAGAAACGAGATGTCAATGTCCATTGGGATAAAATGGACTAGGGCTATTGTTAAAATTCACAGAAAATCGAGTGACCAGATCGAGATCGCAAAACAGAATGAAAAAGTGGTATCTGACCATTATTTCCTTTCTAGGCTAAACAAAGCTTTGTGCTTCACTCCTGTGGTAATATTCACATGAAACAGCATTCACATAAAAACACTGGGTTAGTAAAATAAAAAAAAAATTTTTTTTTAAGTAGAAAATAATATTTATGTAAAGAGATATATTAAAATAAAAAGAGCACAACTCTTTAAGTGGAAGGAAGCTATTTTTTCCCCCTCATGTGCAACCTAGCGGATGAGTCATTATTGGGTTTGTGAAAATAACGAAATGATAGTTTTAAGTAGAAAATAGTATTTATGTAAAGAGATATAGTAAATTATTTACCTAATTACCCCCCAAACGACGATATCATCGACCATCACAATGTTTTACTGTAAACATCGTCAACTGCCAATTTAGGGGACATCGCCCAACCCTAGTCAGAATTGTGAGATGCACTCACTGGCCACTTTACTAGGTACACCTTGCTAGTAACGGTTTGCCCACATTTGCCTTCCGAACTGCCTTAATTCTTCATGGCATTGATTCAACAAAGTGCTGGAAACATGCCTCATTCCTTTGGTCCATATTGACATGATCGCATCACACAGTCGCTGCAGATCTGAACTATCTGAACTGTTGATACAAGGCAGGATAGATCCATGTTTATGTTGTTTATGCCTAATTTTGCTCCTACCACAACTGTGAACTGTCGCCTCAGTTTCTGTTCTCAGCTGACAGGAGTATCTCCGGTGTGTCTTCTGCTGCTGACGCTCGTCTGCTTCAAGGTTGGACGTGTTGAGCGTTCAGAGATGCTCTTCTGCAGACCTCGGCTGAGACAAGTGTTTATTTGAGTTACTGTTGCCTTTCTATCAGCTGAATCAGTCTGGTCATTCTCCTCTGACCTCTCGCATCAACAGGGCATTTTCACCCTCAGAACTGCCGCTCACTGGATATCTTCTCTCTTTCTGGCCATCTTCTGTAAACCCTAAAAATGGTTGTGTGTGAGAATCCCAGTAGATCAGCAGTTTCTGAAATACTCAGACCAGCCCGTCTGGCACCAACAACCATGCCACGTTTAAAATCACTTTTCCATATTCTTTGAATTTCTCTTTCAGATCGTCTTGACCATGTCTACATGGCTTAATGCATTGAGTTGCCTAAATGTGTTTGGCTGATTAAATATTTACGTTATTGAGCATTCGAACAGGTATACCTAATGAAGTGGCCGATGAGTGTATAAACTCAGTTCTGAGATAAGTCGCAATTACCTTTTTTCTGTTCCTCTGAAACGTGCTTCCATACTTGAAGGTATTTTGAATATAACATTTGTCAAATTTCAGATTTTCCCCCCCCAAATAGTTTCAAGTAATGGTACATAACAAGGCTTTTGCTTAACAAACCATATCACGTTTCAAAAAATGTCATCTTGCTCCTGAAATCCAACCAAACCAAACCCCATGCATCCCTCCACCCTCAGATCTCAACATCCTCTGTATCAGGTCTTGTAGCCCCCGTGTCATGCAGTCAAGCACTTTGGCAAACAGTCATCTATAAACCCCCTCAAGTGTAGTGTCCCTTCCTTCGCTCGGTTCTCCTCTGTTCTCCACCCCCTCGCTCAGATGTGCGTTCCAGCTCCGGCTGTGTCCTTTTGAAGCTGCGGCCCCCTCCGTGTGCACCCTTCTATAGGATCACCTCCGCGGAGAACATTCATCTCCATTATCTTCACCTACTCTTATTTTTGATGTACACACATGGGGGCGGGCGATATTAGATTAGATTAGATTAGATTCAACTTTATTGTCATTACACAAGTACAAGTACAAGGCAACGAAATGCAGTTTAGGTCTAACCAGAAGTGCAATAGCAGCAAGTGCAGGATATACAATGGATGCGTAAGTGCAGGACATGGATATGTACTGAATATGTATAAATATGTATAAATAGAGAGACGTTATTACTATAAACAGAACTGAATTTACAGGTGAATATGTACAGTGAATAAATATACAGATGGCTATTACTATAAACAGAATTTACAGGTGAATATGTACTATGAATACAATATACAGATGGCTATTACTATAAACAGAATTTTACAGATAGAGGTATACAATAATATGTTAGGCTAATATGAGGAATAGCAGTGGATTAGGGTAGTGCAATAAATTATGGACAGAGCTATCCGGAAAAAAAGTGTAAAGTGCAGTGGAAAGTGGTTGCATATTACATTTAGAAGTACAGTGCAAAAATGCAAATGTAAACATTGGTACTATAAATACAGTCGGCAGTGCAAATGAGCATAATCCAGTTAAGATATGGCAGTGTAAGATGCATATGTAAACAGTTGTTACTGTGATAAACAGTCGGTAGTGCAAATAACAAAGTGAAGGAAGATGTGAGGTAGGAGAGTTATCAGTTTATGAGGGAAGTGGATCAACGGGGGTTTGAGTTCAATAAAGAGACAGCTCTGGGGAAAAAACTGTTCTTTAGTCTGCTGGTCCTGGTCCGGTGGATCCTGAAACGCCTGCCGGAGGGCAGGAGAGAAAACAGTCTGTGGGCTGGGTGAGAGGAGTCCTTGAGGATGCTGCGAGCTCGATGCAGACAGCGTTTCCTCTGGATGTGTTCGATGGCAGGCAGTGGAGTCCCTGTGATGCGCTGGGCAGTTTTCACCACCCGCTGCAGTGCCTTGCGCTCCGCAACAGAGCAGCTCCCATACCACACTGCCACACAGTTGGTCAGGATGCTTTCTATTGCGCAGCGGTAGAAGTTCACCAGGATAGCCGAGGAGAGCTGATTCTTCCTCAGTGTCCTCAGGAAGAAGAGGCGCTGGTGAGCCTTCTTGACCAGGCTGGAGGTGTTGGTCGTCCACGACATGTCCGCCGAGATGTGGATCCCCAGGAACTTGAAACTGGAGACACGTTCAACAGCCATTCCATTGATGTGGATGGTGTCGTGTGTGCCTCTTGACTCTTTCCTGAAGTCCACGATGAGCTCCTTCGTTTTGGTGGTGTTGAGGAGCAGGTTATTATCAGCGCACCATGTGGCCAGGTGCTGGATCTCTTCCCTGTAGGCAGTCTCATCGTTGTTGCTGATGAGCCCGATCACCGTAGTGTCGTCCGCAAACTTGACGATAGAATTAGATCCATACACAGGCTTGCAGTCGGCGGTGAAGAGGGAGTAGAGAAACGGGCTTAGCACACAGCCCTGTGGTACGCCAGTGTTGAGTGTGATGGATGTGGAGCAGGTGAATCCTGAACGAACATTCTGGGGTCTGTCAGTTAGGAAGTCCAAAATCCAGTTACACATTGAAGTGTTGATGCCCAGGTCTCCAAGTTTAGCTATTAACTTGGATGGGATTACAGTGTTGAATGCGGAGCTGAAGTCAACAAACAGCATGCGTGCATACGTGTTCTTATGGTCCAGATGGGTGAGCACAGAGTGCAGTGCCATGGAAACGGCATCCTCTGTGCTCCTATTGCTGCGGTAGGCAAACTGGTGTGAGTCCAATGTGGATGGTAGAGAGTCTTTTAGGTGTTCCAGGACCAGCCGCTCAAAGCACTTCATAACGATGGGTGTGAGTGCTACAGGGCGGTAGTCATTAGGGCACCTCGGGTTAGAGTGTTTTGGCACTGGCACAATGGAAGTGCGTTTAAAGCATGATGGTACAGCTGCTTGGGCAAGAGACAGGTTGAAAATGTCTGTAAAAACCCCAGCGAGCTGCTCCGCACATGCCCTGAGCACACGTCCAGGGATGTTGTCTGGTCCAGCAGCCTTGTGTGCGCTGATCCGGCTCAGTGCCTTGCAGACATCTGTGGAGGAGAGTGTGATTGGTGGGTGGTCAGCTGAGGGTTTGAGCTTGGTGGCAGTTTCTCTGTTGTCTCTTTCAAAACGAGCATAAAAGTAATTTAGCTCGTTCAGGAAGTTGACATCAGTGGCTGCGGGGGTGGAGTGGGGGGGTTTGTAGTCACTGATGGCCTGGATGCCCTGCCACATGCGTCGAGGGTCAGAGTTGGAAAAGTGACCCTCTATCGACCTAAAAATAATGTTTAATGTTAATCTAATATTATGGTATTAATTCATCAGAGGTCTCTGGGGACAGCTGACTAAATAACATATATTAGTGGTGTTTGCTGAACAATTGGTTATACTTGGGTTTAGTGATTTAGACAAGTATTAAACTTCATCTCACACATGAATGATTAGTCGAATCCTTAAAGAAAAGTGTGCTGTTACTTACCAAGTGATTTTTGCCTGGTGAATGATAAAATGATTGGAACAATCATATTGACTCACAAGAGGACTGCAGGGGTTTAAAAGACACTTAATATTCAGTAATATTATCGATTTGACTACACTGACACTATAGGATGAGAACAAACTTTGAGCTGTTTGATGATTACGCTAGAGCTGCGTTACAGCTGAATCAAACTAATTTCATAATTGATGAACTTTGCAACCTCAACATTGTTATTGAACATTTGAAGTGTTATTTTGTCTTTAATACTGTGAAGCTGCTTTGGAACAAACTGTATTATATAAAGCGCTGTTATATAAATAAATGTGACTTGACAAGGAGGCACTCAAGCCTTATCTAGAGACCAAACCTTGGCGCAGTGACTTTTTTGTTATTGACAGCTGATCTTTCTTTCACTCCCACAGTCAAACGTTGCCTGCAGGCCATCAGGTTTATTTTACCCAAGGACACTGCCATGAAAGTGCTGGTCAAGTGGTACAACAGTTACAACGCCCCTGGAGGTCCCAGCATGCACCTGGAGTGGAACCTGTTTGTTACATGCCTAATGACAATGATGGGTTACAATACAGAACGACTGACGTGGACACGCAACGTGAGTGTGTCTTTGGTCTGACCTCTGTGTCAGTCTTTGCGTTTGGTAACCTTGGGGTATGCAGAGTTTTCAGGTACCTGTGTTAGCACACTAGGATTGATCAAGACTTTAAATTAATTAAAACTTTACACGAGATTTACAGTTTCCTTAAATGCACAAATGACTTAACCTTTTAAGTTACATTTTTTAAAAAGTTTTAAAAATCTGTCAGGTAAGCAAAGAAAATTATTTACTACACATAAAATTTTGTTTCTTACAAATGAAATGGTAATTATTGATATACCTGTGTATTGCCCAGTACAATCTGAATCTTTAAATATTTTTTTAATATTTAATATTGTTTTGTAGCTCTTTTTTTGCCTGCATACAGTTTATATAATTGTGTTTAAATATAAATTAATGAATAAACAAAATAAAAAAATATATATTTAAAATTATATTTTTTTATCATAATGTGTATGTATTCATTTTTTTTTTTACAAAGCATTAATAAAAAACTTCTTTCATACTTTTTTCCCCCACAAAAACTCTTTCCGCCAAAATAATTAAACATACAAATATTAATATAACAATAACAACAATAGTAATGATGATAAGTAAATAAAAATACAAATTAGCTGAATTAACTTTAAGATAATGTACACATATCATTGTATTAAATTTAAAAAATATATATATTTTATTGTAATTATTTTTTTTCAAAACAAAATAATTTATTACAACAAAACACAAAACTATTTATTTATTTATACAAAATTATATAACATCATTGTATTATAAGATGGTTAATGGCTGACAGTGATGTTTCTAGTTGGTGAATGAAGCACTTGTCTGTCTTAAATGCTCATTAACACAATTGCCATCTCTACAGCTTCATTTTGAAGTGCCTCTCTCTCCAGTAATCGCCCCTAAGAAGGCCCGTCCTGCTGACACAGGTTCAGATGAGGTGAGTGACCCTAAACATGCCAGAGGCAAAGGTCGGGGTCAAAGACCCTTGATCATCTGTTCTCTGTATCAGCTTGAACTGCAGGTTGAAGGTTGAAATGTTAATTTAGATTAGTTTTTTGCAGAATTTATAAATATAGAAATATTGCTGTTTAAAAGTTTAGGGTCAGTAAGAGAAAGCAAGCAGTCCTTTCTTTAAAAAGCAAGGATGCATTAAATTGATCAAAAGTGATCAGTAAAAACATTTATAATGTTACAAAATATTTCTATTTCAAATCAATTGTTTTTAATGCTTCTTGAGCATCAAATCATCATATTAGAATGATTTCTGAAGGATCATGTGACACTGAAGACTTGAGTAATGCTGAAAATTCAGCTTTGACCACAGGAATAAATGACATTTTAAGACCTTCAAATAGAAAAAAGTTATTTTAAATTGTAAGCATTTTTGTTTAAATAAATGCAGCCTTGGTGTTACCAGCCCCAAACTTTTCAACGTCAGTATATGTAGTGTGTATAATATGTGTCAGTCCTTCACTGAGCTCCTGTAGTAAGTGTTTTGAAGATATTCACCCTTGGTTTGTTTATATATCTATGTCTGTTCTGACATCAACAGGATTGGGGATACCTCCGTTGCTCTGACTACCATTGGCAAATTTCCATGCTACCTGCAGTGGCCGCTCAAGGCCTGGAGGCAGTGTCGCCCCCCGGTGGAGTGGATAACCAAGAGTCTGCTGTGGGTTTGGAGTCGTCCGCTCTCCTCTTCCCACACGTCCCGGTGCTCTTCTATGTTCTGCATCTGCTCTATGAAGACCTGAAGCTGGATGAGCTACAGCGGAGTGGGGCTAGAGCTCTGGTCGGTCTGCTGCAACAGCTGGCCAAGTAATTATTTTATTTTTTTCTGGCCTTTTTGATAGGAATAATAATTAATGAAGTGGATGAGACTTGTTTCCTATGACTCATAGGCTCCTAACCAAGTAAACTCATCAAACTTCCCATTTCACATTGTCGTTGCTGCTTTTCTTTGTGGCGTATTCTAATTATGGATGGGTAAATAGCTGTAATGTTTTTCATTGTCTATTAAAATGTCAAGGGCATGCTGTCATGTGGACATAAACAGAACTGCAGTAAGAGTTTAATTGGTTGCTGTTTGATAAACCCATGTGGGCTTGAAATGTAACAGCATTGAATTATAATACACTATAAAACCAGATAAGGCTGTAATGATAATTCACTATTGAGTATTGGCTCTTCGGCTTGTGTATATCGTTTGTTGGTAGGTCAGCATTAGGGCTGGGCGATATTTATCTCAATATTTTTAATCTTTTTGACAATATTGGATACATATCTCAACTGATTCTTTGAACATGGGACAAAATATGTCCCACAATTTTACCTGCTATTATTTACGAAAATAGCTAAATTGTCACTTTGAAATTATTCAGAGATGATCACTAGAAAGTGTTGGACACAATTTCATGTTATTGCTCTTTATTCTATCAATATTATTATATTTTCACTCTCTTCTTCCAAACCACCCTTCCTGAGACCATAACTTTTCTATTTTCTCATTTTTAATATATCACATCACATATTTAATGTAAGGAATAATTGGTGATGAGCCGTGGAATTATTTTTCAATGATTCAACGGCCAGAGTCAATTATACCGCTTATACTATGGTTACCACACCTCAAAACATTGTTCAGATTATTTATTTCAAGACGCTTGTCAGGTTTTTGTTCTTAAAACGCTCTTGTGTGCAGGACTCATTTCTTACGCATCTCATCCCACGCCTCAGTTGCTAATTCCAAAATTAGCCGCTGATAGCAACTATTGCAGTTATTAGAGAGAGAGAGATTATCAAGTGTGTATGAATTGCCTCAGTCTGTCTGTGCGTCTCTCAACAGTGTTCGGCAGCAGTGTCTCTACTAATAGCGAAACTGTAAGTTTATCTGTGCTAGGAACAGAGTCGTTATTACATCGCTAGTGAGATATGTCATGTAGCTTGCTAAACTATTTTACTGATAAAATCGTCAGAGCAGTGCTGACCACACGTTTCTGAGTGAGTGTGTGTCCGTACTGTGTGTGCGTTTGAGTGGGCGAGAGTGATTGCGAGAGAGAATGTGCTCTCCGTACATAATAAAACGTAATTTTGTGGCGAAACATGGAAATAATTTGTTGTTTTTATCCTATTGTTTACTATATTTATTTGCTTTGTCAGTGTCGTTGTGGGTTTTGTCTCTTTTGCCGTTGCCGTCTGTAAGGACCTTTTTGAAAGGGCGTAGTGACATGGAACTGTAATGCGGTCAAGACCTGCCTGGACCTACTTTAGCCGTGCATTACCCTGAAAATAAATGCACATCTTAGAACGTTCGTCAACCAATCAGATTCAAGCATTCAACAGCCCCGTAGTATAAATATTCTATGACTTCTATATTTCGTGTAGATTAAAATTCATGAAAAGCCTGACAGAAGGTCATTTTAACACTTTAACATTTAACACTTTTCAACACTGACAGATATTTATGAAAACACTTTATATATATATATATATATACACACACACACACACACACACACACACACACACACACACACACACACACTGAAAAAAAATTATAAACGCAACACTTTTGTTTATGCCCCATTTTTCATGAGCTGAACACAGACTTTTTCTTTGTACACAAAAGGCCTATTTCTCTCAAATATTGTTCACAAATCTGTCTAAAATCTGTGTTAGTGAGCACTTCTCCTTTGCCGAGATAATCCATCCACCTCACAGGTGTGGCATATCAAGATGCTTATTAGACAGCATGATTATTGCACAGGTGTGCCTTCGGCTGGCCACAATAAAAGGCCACTCTAAAATGTACATACAGATATATACATTGTGTGTATGTATAGGCTATATATTTTAACAAATCCCTTCAGATATTCTTTTGTAGATGGAGCAGACGGTCCATTTGAAACAGTCCTGTACAAAAAAAGAATTGATCAGTTTATTAATTAATATTTGACATGAGTTGCATGTTTTTTTTTGTGGATGTGATTGTAATGACACACTGACTGACAATATTCACAATATTGGTGAATAGTTAGCATTGGTAATGAGGCTTCAGATGTACAGCGAACAAACTGCAGATCTACTCAATCAAGTGTGTTAAACTGTGCCGTGTGAGTCATGCTCTGGTTTGGCTTTTATACCAGTATTAGTGTATATATTGACCGCCTGATGACTCTGTTACCAACTAATCATTTTTTCTCTCATTTCATTAGGGACCTACAGCTGGAGGATTTCATTGATCTGTACTGGCGTGATTACCCCTCATTCATCAAAACGTTCAAGGAGGCCTGCGTGATTGATCAAGGTACGAGCCCGATCGATGCGGTCGGGACTCCTCATTAGCAGCTAAAGGCATTTCTATTCATTTACCAGACATTGCAGACTTGTTAGGATTAGTTCAGCCAGATGTGCTTCTAGCCACGTTTAGGGTTTGAGTGACGGGTCTTGTTGCATTGGGGATTCTGTTGGCTGTATATGTGGGTAGTTGACAAATAAAATAGACATGAAGATTAATTTTTTCAACATCGAGACTATAAAAGGAAACAAGTCCCATTAAAAAGTTGG
This sequence comes from Gobio gobio, assembly GCF_949357685.1. Taxonomy (NCBI): domain Eukaryota; kingdom Metazoa; phylum Chordata; class Actinopteri; order Cypriniformes; family Gobionidae; genus Gobio; species Gobio gobio. The sequence continues at coordinate 44,753,322 of NC_137111.1, forward strand.
GTTAATCTCCTCTGTTGATGCATTTCCATTTGAAATGGCAAGTTAGGGAAGGAAGTATTTAAAGTCTTGTCTTTTTTGTTTTTGTGTATATGCCCTTCAACAGGAGAGTATGTCATAATACATTTTTGGCAGAATAAACAAACACATTTTTTACATTTTATTTTCCAGAATATAAATATTTTATCTTAATATATTAGTCATATAATTTATACAAATTATTAAATATCTGATATTAATTATTTTGTCAGCCTTTTATAAATGTATAAGGAAAAGTGCTTGTTTTTCACTTTTTCATCATTTTAATCGCCTTTTTGCTGTAAAATGGTCTTGTGGTGTATATTCCATGTACACTATGAATCAAAAGTTTGGGGTCAATAAAAAAATAGTTTTTTGAAAGAAATTAATACCTTTTTTGATTCAGCAAGGTTGCATTAAATTGATCAAATAATTTTTTTTTCAAATAAATGCTGTTCTTTTTAACTTAATATTCATCAAAGGTCTTAAAACTGTATCACGGTCCCACAAAAAGATGAAGCAGCAAAACTGTTTTCATCATTGATAATAATAATGAATGTTTCTTGAGCAGCAAATCATATTAGAATGATTTCTGAAGGATCATGTGACACTGAAGACTGGAGTAATGATGCTGAAAATTCAGTTTTGATTTCGGAAATAAATAAAATTTTAACATATAAGAGACTTTATAAAATATATAAAGACTTCTTTCAAAAATTTTTCACATTTTACTGACCCAATAATAATTTTTAAAGAATTATAAACAGCTCCATTGCTTGTCGCACAGCTTTACATGTCATGTCATCCGTCTGTGTGCAGCTCAGATGGAGATGATGACTTGGCCGGTGTTCCTGAACGGAGAGGCCCCGTGTGTGTTCAGCTGGCTCAGTCGCTGTCTGAGAGGGCAAGATGTGGCGCCTTTTCCTTATCTGCCCAGCATCTGCGAGAGGACCAAACTACTGGTGCTGGTAAGGACCAAAATGCTACTGAAAAGATCTTGAATATGGTCTTTATGCCTGGATTTATAGGTCCAGACCAGCCATATTTTAAAACCCAATTCACTCTTGAAAAATTCAGGTAGTCACGTCCTTCTCTAGATGTTCTACAGTGTGACCAGTTTAGTCTGATTCACAAACACGACTCTTTTTGAGCATTTTTTTTTAGTGATTCATTCAAAGAAACACTCCCAATCTCAAGAGTTACTAGTTTGAATCACTCTGACTGATTCAGTGAGTTTATTCAGTGAAAGATTCGTCAGAGTGGTTATCTGACTCACTTGATAAACTGCAAGTTGGCATTACTTTCAGTGAAGTCCACCACAAAATGAAGTTTTGTGCAACGGTTTGTGAAACTTAAATTAGTATAATTACTGACGGGCGACTGATACCATGTAGTTAGAGTTTGATTTTATGGTCATTTAGGGGGATAGACTCTTGCATTTAAATCTGGTTGTCACTCCCAAAACATTTTGGGGTAAAACATTTAAAATGTTTTTGAAAGAAGTGTCTTCTGCTCACCAAGGCTGTATTTATTTGATGAAAATACAGTTGAAATATGAATATTGTGAAATATTATTATAATTTATATAGACCTTTTTTACAGACTGTGATGACTCGTTTTAACGGTCATCAATATCGCAAATCCTGCAATTTATTTTGTATTTAAATTTTTTTGTAGTACTAGAGATATTACTATAAATCCCCCTCTCCTTTTACCTTTCAGACGCGGCTCGTGTTTATAACAATAATCTTGGGGGGTGGACTCATTTAAAATAATGTAGTCAGGTTTTAGCCAGGTTTCTGTCAAACACAGCACATCTAGATTATTATCTGTAATCATATGATTAACAATAAGCGCTTTTGGGGAAAGGGATCGAATATTCAACTTTATCATTTTTTCATCTGTATCATATCTGTTGTTTATTTGTAGGACATCAATTAAATTTTTACCGTTGAATGGTTTTGATTTTTTTTTTGTATTTTGTAATTCGGGGAACAGACACAGTCTCTATGTGATAATATCTAGGTGAAAGAGTCTCTATGTGTTGGGATTTATCTGAATTCTGTGACGTGATATACTTTGTATTTTACTACTTTTGCATCACATTACAAAAAACAAGTTACCGCTGCTGTGAGGTTGTTTTTAATACAGCGTCTATGGGAGTGATGGTAAAAAGGAACATCTTTCACTCTTTTGAATGCCGTTATCAATCACTCTCTATTTTTTCCCTCTTTTTGAAAGTTGTGAAATCACTATTGTGGCATTTTTCTTTTGCTATTTGAGCAAATGGCCACACAAAGGATTTTTTTTTTAATGTATTCTCTCATTCACAGCTATAATAGTTAACCCAACTATGACGACTTCTGCCCTGAGAAACCCGGAAATGTGAAAATGGTCTATTATAATGGTTTTCTATTTGAATATATTTTAATGTAATTTATTCCTGTGATCAAAGCTGAATTTTCAGCATCATTACTCCCATCTTCAGTGTCACATGATCCTTCAGAAATCATTCTAGTATGATGATTTGATGCTCAAGAAACATCTGATTATTATCAAAGTAATAATTGTCTCCGGATTCTTTGATGAACAGAAAGCTTGATAGAACTGGAATTTATTTCAAATATAAATCTTTTGTAACATTATAAATGTCTTCACATGGTCATGGTTTGATTCATTAGTGTATCCGTACTGAATAAAAGCATTAAAACGCAATCATACTGACCTATATCTTTTGAATGGTTGTGTATGTGGGCAATCACTGAATGCGGTGATGCCCAACAGGGGGCGTTAACGGTGAGTGGAGGAACTGGGTGTCGTGCCCTTAACTCACACACATGTTCTGTGGAAATGTCAAGCAGTTAGATGGCAAAGTGCTGCAAGCTAATCATAATGACATTTTGCGAGCACGAGTCGTCCCTGGGCGTCCTCCATGTCCTGTGAGCGGGAGTGATGCCCCACCTTAATTAGTCCGTGGAAGTGGTTGGCTGAATCACTCGAGAGGGGCAATAGGAGGGGTCACGGGTGTCATGGTGTGTGTGTGTTTGTTTTGTACTTCCTTCCATCAGGCAAAGTGAAGTGACGCACAACCCTACTGAGGTACTGACAAATCGTTACTCAATTATGGGCCGTGTTTACCCCACCGTTCCCGTCCCTTAGATTAGAGTCCAGAACATTAGAGCATCCATTTAATCCCTCTATACTTAAACTACCACTGACTGTCTCTCTCTCTGCCTGTCTTTCTCTCTTTTCCAACCCCTTTCTTTCTCCCTATTACATTTTGTGGTAATTGCTAAGGAAAGCATCAGTATTACTATGGCTTATGCTAGAGTTGCTGTTTTGTTGTGCAGGTTTTGAGGAGGGGGGTGCTTTTACTTTTCTAAGATTTTCATCCGTTTGGATGTTTAAACAGGAGAAATACTCTCTTAGACATTGAAGAAGGGATTCAGGCCATATCAAGAGAGACAAATATCACAGAGACTTTGTGGTTTGACTCTTTTGAAGATATCTATCTAGTCTGCCTTAGATGGTACAGTCGTGCTCAAGAGTTTACAGACTAAAATTTTAACAAAATAAGAGGATCATACAAAATGCATGTTATTTTTTTATTATTTGGTACTGTCCTAAATAAGATATTTACCTTGATCTTCAAATTCAAGAAGTTTTCACCCCCGGCTCTTAATGCATCGTGTTTTCTTCTGGAGAATCAGTGAATCTTTTAACCTTTTTTAATAGTTGTGTTTGAGTCCCTCAGTCGTCCTCAGTGTGAACAGATGGATCTCAAATCATGCAGTCACTGCTGGAGAGGGTTCAATATGCAAATGCTGGAAAACTGAAGAATTTGCAGGACCTGGAGGATTTTTTCTGAAGAACATTGATCAGTTTAACTGCTCAGGACAAACAAGAGACTCAAGAACAACCATCACAAAACACACACACAGCCATGGATCATCAGGGACAGACACACACACACACACACACACACACGCACGCACACACACACACACACACACACACACACACACACACACACACACACACACACAGCCGTGGATTATCAGGGACCGACACACACACAGCCGTGAATCATCAGGGAACGACACACACACACACACACACACAATCACAACCACACACAGCCGTGGATCATCAGGGAACGACACACAGACACACACAGCTGTGGATCATCAGGGAACAACACATACAGACAGAGACACACACACAGCCATGGATCATCAGGGACCGACACACACAGACACAAAGACAAAGACACACACACACACACACACACACACACACAGCAGTGGATTATCAGGGACCGACACACACACAGCCGTGGATCATCAGGGAACGACACACACAGACACACACACACACACACACAGCTGTGGATCATCAGGGAACGACACACACACAGACACACACACAAACACAACCACACACAGCCGTGGATCATCAGGGAACGACACACAGACACACACAGCTGTGGATCATTAGGGAACAACACATACAGACAGAGACACACACACACACACACAGCCGTGGATCATCAGGGAATGACACACACACACACACACACACACACACACACACACACACAGCCGTGGATCATCAGGGAATGACACACACACACACACACACACACACACACACACACACAGAGCCGTGGATCATCAGGGAATGACACACACACAAACACACACACACACACACACACACACACACACAGCCGTGGATCATCAGGGAATGACATGCACACACACACACACACACACACACACACACACACACACAGCCGTGGATCATCAGGGAACGACACACACAGACACACACACACACACACACGCACACACACACACACACACACACACAGACACAACTGTGGATTATCAGGAAACGACACACACACACACACACACACACACACACACACACACACACACACACACACACACACACACACACACACACACACAGCTATGGATCATCAGGGAACAACATACATACAGACACACACACACACACACACAGCCGTGGATCATCAGGGAACGACGCAGTATTAAGAATCAAGGCTACATAAACTTTTGTATGTGGTCATTTTTGTAAATTCAGCTATTTTTTGTCTTGTGGACTATATGTAAACATCTTTTATGTAAATATCTTATTCAGGACAGCACTAAATAAAAATAACATGCATTTTGTATAATCCCTCTTATTTTGTTAAGATTATTCACATTTTCATAGATTCTGCAAGGGATATGTTAAATTTTGAGCACTGTTAGAAAGTGTCACGGGATTATTATTGGTTATTAGTGGTTTCTAATATCAGATTTCAAAGATATTCAGAGTTTTCCTTTTAGTATTATTCATGTACTATTTTATTAATGGTTTGAATTCTTGTATTTTTATATTTTTCAGTTTTAATGTTCAAGGTGCATGTAATTTATTTATTTTTTTCAAAATTAACACAATTTAAATGAATGAACACATCATCAATCCTTCTTACAAAACATGTTTTTGTCTTATCCTGATTCATTAAGGTAAACTCAAGCGGGATGCTTTTTGCACAAAATTGCGTCATGTCTTATCATATCTGTAAATAGAGGAAAGTTGCTCTAGCTACTTTGATGCATGTGAGAGTGGCATAGGTTAGTTGTGACAACGAGTGAGTAAGGTTGACATGAAGCAGATAAATCTCGAACCTCCGGGAATCACCCATTTTTAAACAAACGCAGAACAGAGGAGAGTCTGCTGGCAAAAAGAGAACGCGACAGAGCTTGTAATAAAACAAGAATCAACATTGACGTGCCTTTTCGGGGTTGGCGAGAACTGAGGGATTTCAAATATTGTAGAAGTGATGCAGTGATGATGGCTTTTTATTACTCAACAGGGGAGTAAAGTTTTTATATTGAAAGGATAAACTGCCATATGTAGCTCTCCTAACAAAGTTCATCGTAAAGCATAAGCATTGTCTATTGTGAAGGGTCATTTCATTATGGTTGCTGTAGTGCTGTGTTGGGAGTTTTTTTTGTAAGGAAATACTGTGTCTATTAATGGGTAAAGCTACAGTAACGTCTATAGTCAGCTTGAGATGCTTTCCATCTATTTTGGTTATAGCGCTTAAGCCTAGTAGTGAATGTTTTATGAGCTGTAGGATAACATATTCATCCGCAGTGTCACGCAGAGCCGAAGCACAACCAAAACAATGTTCTTCTGCAAACTACATTGTTTTTTTTATCCACTAGAGGGCCAAAAGTTACCACTTTCGGTGCTATACTTGAACATCTGAGGCTGACTAAATTCAAACTGTCTTCCTGCTTAAATTCTCATCTATATTTTGGTCATTTTGTTATGTGCATTCATAATTTTTTATAAGTTTTTGTTTATGATAATTTGTTCATTAGTTTTTAATTTCAGTTTTAATTTTATTTCAGTAATCACCTTAAACTTATTTCAGCTAGTTGCCAAGGCAGGCAACATTTCAAAATTTTCATTTAGTTTAAGTTTTTCATCTAATTATTATTTATTTTATTTTATTTTATATCAGTTTTATTTCAATTAACAACAAAATCCGTTTTAACAGTTAACGATAACAACACAAGAACAGACTTTTTAAAAAAAATTGTCTTTCTGCTCCTTTTCTATTCCTCAATTGCATTTTGATAATTTATGTTTTTGTCATTTTTATTGTTGTAATAATATTTCTGAATAATTTTAATTTCCAAGATGCATTTGAAATTGATGTTCTGAATGAGTGCCATATTACCTGTGTGTTGCGGTTGTGATGCATGCAGTCATGTGTGTGGTTGATGACTGCGCTCCTGCATTATGTCATGATGAAACATGTTCATTCTCCCCTCACACGACCAGACTGAGTGACTGTCATGACAGCTGCAAACCAAAACCACACAGGTGCTGTCCCACTGCTAATACTCACTCTCTTCCTCTGTCTGTCTGTCTCTCAGAGTTATGCCCTGTACGTGGTTGGAGATGAGGACGCGATCTCGACAAACGTGTTGAAGTACCTCTCCAGGCTGTCAGCAGGTGGGCTCTGAGCGGGGAGGCTGCATGTGTGTGAGATTAGAGGCTATAGTGAAAAGAGGATTAATTTATTACACATGGTTTGGATGCAAATATATATATACCATGAATTTGGAAGCATTAAAACGGTCACCCACAGATTGTTCACTAAAAATTAACCAATTCAATCCTCTTCGCACACCTTGGCAATAGAATCGCCATATCCACCAAATCAGCTTATCTTTGTAAAATGGCACAGCTTTTTAAATATCTGAACGTACAGTCTTACGATGAGCACCAGCCAATGAGATTGCCGTGTATGCACAGTAGTTCTGCCCACTACCGGAGAAGCCGCCATATCTTCTGCTTGTTCCAAAAGAACTCTGTTGTTTTGACAGGAAAATACAAGTCGTGCACCTTCACACAAGTTTACTGTACGTCAGATACGGGTACACTGCACATCCATTGAGCTGAATTGTAATAGTACAGATCGCTTGATGGAGAGCCAAACTCTCAAGCGCTCAAGAGTGTTCAGCTAGTCAAAATATATCTATGCTAAACTTATACTTAGCCTCTAAGGCCACATCCACACAAAGCCAGAGCTTTCCCTATCCAATTTTTTTTCCCTCATCTCAAGAAATATCTGCGTACACACAAAACCACTGAAACCGACTCAAAACAATGTAGTATACATGCCAGGCCAGTGTGTGGCGCTGTAATTCTCCCACAGAAATACACTAAAAATGGAGAAGAAGAGTTGTGGCTAGAAGGGGTACAGCGATGGTAGGAAGTCAGGCAAAATCTCACAATAAAATAATAAATAAATTTGCCACTTACCAGATTGTGTTTTATTAACGCCTACCCCAACCCTAAACCTACCCTTACAATAATGCAAATACAGAAATTAAATGACGCAATACTGATGTGCGCATGCCCAGTGGCCTGTATCCCTTCTAGTCTTTACCGTGTGGGACGTGGTGTGATAACATCACAGTTTCACAAAATATACGGATTGGCTGTACACACGAAAATGCATGGGTGTCTGTTTCAGATTTATCCACTCTGGGACCCGGTTTAAAAAAATATCGGATTCAGGCTCCCAAAACGGCGGATCCGTTTGGACGAAACGCTGATACAATACAACATTTTTACGTATACAGCTAAACGCATCTCCGTGTGGACGGGGCCTAACACTGGAGAGTAAAATCAATTCTAGTGTAAATTTAAATGCAGCAATTTATGTTTCTGAGTGCACAGAAGTTTGTGGTTAATAATTAAGGCCCAATGTAAGTGGTGCTGTAGCTGCATATATTTGTAGCTAAAAATCGCCAGAGACATTCACGAAAATCAGATGTAATGGTGCCAAGTTATTTACATGTTTAACAAATAAAATTTATCATAATCAGTTCAAATATTATATTTGTAGATCAAATCCAGCTTATTTTAGACGGATGGGGTGCGGGACAAAATAAACGCTGGTTTTCTGTTTTCATAAGTATTTTGTAAATAATTACCAGCATATTTTGCAAATTTCCCTCAAAACTGAAATAGCTCTTTTTTTTAATTATGTATTTTAATGTAATTTATTCCTGTGATCAAAGCTGAATTTTCAGCATCATTACTTCAATTTTTTGTGTCACATGATCCTTGAGAAATCATTCTAATATGATGATTTGATGCTCAAGAGTCATTTCTGAATATTATCAGTGTTAAAAACAGTTGTGCTGCTTAATGTTTGTGGAAACCTCGATATAATTTTTTGTTTTTAATTATTTAATGAATATAAAATTTGAAAGAAAAGCATTTATCTGAAATATAAATTAAACTGAAATAAAAATACTTTCACTTTTGATCAATTTAATGCATCTTTGCTGAATAAAAGCATTAATCTAACTCACCCAAATGGTAGTATATTTTTTCATTAAATGTTTTTTTTTATATTTTAACTTATTCACTTTTATTCATATCATAATACATTACAAAAAATTTAAACATCCAAGTAAATTTGATAATACAGAAACCAGGTAATAAGAAGATGGTGTTTTTGACTATGAGTGATTGATGTTTTTGTTGGTCCATGTTTTCACAGGGCAAAAGAAAATTATCAGTGATCCTTTTCTGAGAAGGTACATGTGGTTCATGAATACTGTCATGTGCCTTATGTTTGTTTTGTAGATAAGTCTCGGGTCATAAATTCTAGTCAGCTGATTTAGTTCCTCCTGTGTGTTTGATTGTCGGGTGTGTTCCACAGGCAGAGCAGCGTGAAGCCCGCACCTTCATCTGGATGCCTGGCTGAGAAACTGGTGGTGTGGTTGACCTCTGCAGGTTAGAGCGACCAGCACAACCTGTTGATCCAAAAACACTCAACACAAGTACACACTTGCAAATGCGAATGCTTGGCCGACACATTACAAAACACTTAATGTGCATTGTTGTTTCTCTAGTGGTAACAAACCTCAGTACTTAAGGAGGTCATAGAGTTTCCTTCAAATGTCATTAATTCAGATGCGTTATTAATGGCTTGACATTAAACACCCACCAACCCGCCAAAGGCACGTGTAACAGTCACCTTGGCGGGTAAAATGTTATATATTATATTTACATTTTTCAATTGTAGTCTTTTAAAAAGGCATCTGAAATAATAAAACAAGTGCAATGTAGTGTTGTCAAAAATATAAATGTTTCGATGCATATCAATTCTGAAATATCTGAATCCAATACTCATTTTCCGCAGAATATATACACGAGTCACGACACCATTTGCTCTCTCCCTGTCATCTCTCACACACACTCACTCGCTTCATTTGCTCCGGATGAATATTGTTGGTGTTAGAAGGCTTGAACTTCGGTGTGCGATTGCTTGTATTGCACATAATTTTACTCATTCCTGCAGATTTTGTGCTCACATCCACAGTCCATAGGGCACACATAAAGCCGCCTCTCAGGACTAAATTGAGTTATTTTCGCTGCCTTATTGCGCTTAAACAGTCGAATACACTCAATAACATAAACAGTTGAGAAAGAAAACGCATGTTTAACAGTACTCATCATAGTTTTCAGTCACGCACGCGACTGTCGCAGAGTCTTGGAGGGCAAAACCGCAATAGAACTGCAGCACAAGCCTGTCAAATTTCCATCTTAAAACCAAAATACGTGAACCAGATACATGTTTTGGGCACTTATGACCTGAATCCGTGTATCATTCGTTCAGTCGATTTTTGATTTAATATTGAGCAATACAGTTGATACAATACAATACAATACAATACAGTTAAAATTGAGTTTAATACAGCTTGTTTTTCGTATCTTTTAGAAAAACGAAATTTCGACTTGATTTTTCATTCAGAGGTAGAAAAATTAATAAACAGTTTGAATATTCGATTTCTACACATGGGCGTTAATTATACGCCCCTTTCTGCTGATTGGTCAGCTGAAGATCAAACTATTCCGTCATCGGTTTTTCCTCAGTTCTGCTCAGCAGAATAAAAGTCCTGCGCTGCTACAGCTGTAGCCTACGGATTCTTAACACGTTTATTGCAGCTACATTTCATATTTTTTCTCAACAAACAACCAGACTAACGAATCGCTCGACACAACCCGTACCGGGGCGGAGCCTAGACAGGGCTTTCGTCTGTGCAATTCACCGCTTTGCATCAGCTGGCAGTATATGACGGCTGTCATAGCCTACCTTGGTTAAGTTATAATATATTTATATAAACTAAATGATTTTAAGGCTATTTATTTTACTACACATTGTCAACATAAATAAGCTGAAAGACTGTGGATAATTAAAACTAATTCTTACTGTCCACTCTTGCTAAATTGTGTAACCACACTTGTGTTCTTATTTCAGATGTGTTCTGAGTAAATGATTAAACTGATTCGTTAGTTCAGTGTTGGACAGATCAGTTGTTCTAACCAGGCGTTAAAATGATTCGGTTCAAAGGAGTCATTAGGTCGGTAATCGGACATTAGCAGACGCGTTGTGTGTGAATCCCGTCTGTTAGAACATTGCGAAAGATTTGTCAACACACAGAAAACACCTCATCACTGGATAGGATTTGTTTCCGGTTTATTGAAAGTATGGTTTATGTCAGCTGGTCAGAGAAGAGTCAACGTTTTTTGAGCGCAATTCACACCCAGTGGTAATTCAATGAAAAAAAATGTCTGAATGCACCAAGTGCAACATGGATTCGGTCTTCTGACCTTTTGATTTTGATTAATGTAATATGTGAAATATTAGAAAGCTAAGACGGTGCTTATTTTGAAGACAGAGAGTGTGCGTGCGGGGGAGGGCTCTGATCGTTCTCTCTGTCATCAGTTAACATGCGCCCTCAAGCGCAGCAGTCATCTACTACATCACTCATAAATCACAATAACTGATCAAATAAGGCTTTGGCGGGACAAATGTTTTTGGCGGCCGCCAAAATTTTTTCAATGTAGGAAAAACTCTGATATATTAAACACTAAAGCAAAAAGGAAAGAATAACGAATTGCAACCTGAAAGGTAAGAGACCGGAGAACAACAGATATTAAAATACATACTCTTCTTTTTTTTATGATTTATGTTTTATTAAAATTGATCTCAAAAGATTTTCATTAAAGCCTGTAATAACTTGCCATTTCGGTTTGTTTCTCAAACCAGTATACCTTCAGAGCGCTTTGAATATATAGCACGAGTTGCATATATGGATTAGACTGTACGATATATTTGCATCCGCTTTAAAAAATAAATAGGCCTAAATAAAAAAAAGCAAATGCGAACAGGACATTACAGTGATTAAGCCCAAAGTTATTGTAGGTGGGGATAATTAACACCGTGTATAGCCTATAACGCGTCGTATGCATTTTGTAATAATAAAGCACATTTTATAATTGACCGTATTTGCCAGAAAAGTCGCACCGAGTGTAATTCACATGACGCCAGGTCATGTTGAGAGATTATTGATAATTATTAGAGATAATTATTGGCATAAATTCAGAAAAATACCGGTAAATAAAATACAACATTAACATTATGGACGCTATGTGTAAGCTATTTTAATTCCCATCAGTGACAAATCCTTAAATGAATGGTAGCCTATTCAGAAAACAACAAGAATGAAAAATATAAGTAGCCATATAATAAAAATATACATAGAAGCCTAGCCTATATAAAATAGTCTATATATTATGCCATTTATTACAAACAACATTTAGCTTAAACACCAAGCCTAAATTAATTTATTTGAATTGAAACATATCGATGTTGGGCTCGTCGCTCGTGCATCTTTCATTCGGTCCAAAGTTTCCATATTTGCAATGTAACATTTGGATGCTATTATACTATTTATGTAAAGAAGGCTTCGTATTTCAGTCCAGTCCTATACGCATATAGGCTAAATCGGCATCTTCACATGCAGAGGTATGAGAAACAAACAGAAACAACAGAAACAAACTAAAATGCAGCGAATGCTGGACGCGCCTACTTTAAAAAGTCAACATTTCGATTATTTGACGTTAAATGCATTATATAAGTCACTTTGGAATAAATCACGACATGTTTCATGATAAAAAAAAAACGTGACTTTACAGTACGGAAAATACGGTAGGATATAGCAAATTATTTCGCAGACCCCTTGCACTTTCCTGGACTAAAACTGCTGGTCTACACAGATGAAAGCCCTGTCTGGGCTCTGCCCCGCCCCGGTACGGGTTGTGTCGAGCCATTCGTTAGTCTGGGTATTTAATGAGAAAAATATGAAATGTAGCCGCAATAAACGTGTTAAGAATCCGTAGGCTACAGCTGTAGCAGCACAGGACTTTTATTCTGCTGAGCGGAACTGAGGAAGAACCGATGATGGAATAGTTTGATCTTCAGCTGACCAATCAGCAGAAAGGGGCGTATAATTAACGCCCATGTGTAGAAATCGAATATTCAAACTGTTTATTCATTTTTCTACCTCTGAATGAAAAACTAAAAATCAAGTAAATTTAGTTTTTCTAAAAAAAAAAGAAAAACCAGCTGTTTTCTCATTTTTCAACTTTCAATATTAAATCAAAAATCGACTGAATGAATGATACACAGATTCACCTGCTGCAGTATTTCAGTCACTATAAACAGCGGGACATTTTTAAAACGCTTAACGTGAAAAACACTTTAAGGTGAGTTGCACCATAAGGATTCAATAAAGCAAAGTTTAAGGCTGATCTAGGATTTGTTGATATGGGTTTTATTTTAAATCGAATTGTTGCACCACTTCATTTTAAACACAAATTAATTACGCAGTAAAACTGTTTTTATACAGAATAAAACAGAATTATAGAGCTGATCAAACAGCAGACGGAGAGTGAACTGATGACCGAAAGAATCCTTATTTGTGCAACCCACCCTTAAAGTGTCGCAATGTACTAAAACAGTGATATTAAAAGATCAAATTCAGTTTACACCTTTTTGCTGATGCATACTGATACCTGTAAAAATGACTGGCGGGCAATGGAGGAAAGCCTTGTTTTGCCCTCCAGGTGGGCGTTCCTATAAATGTGTGACGTCTCGTGAAAACTATGAATAATGGATCTGTGCGTCAGGTCTTAAAGTGACAGCAGCCTAATATTCCTGCTGCCAAATTATTTTGAGATACTAAAAATGGTATCAATGTCAAAATTGTGGCCAGTGAAATGCTGGGTGACCAGTAATTTAGGAAAACCACTAGCCACAGTGGCTGGTGAGCAAAAGCGTTAATGTTCCGATTAATAAGGTAAGCTAGCTTATAAACATGCAAACAGTTCTATTTTAACTATACTATGAAATGAAATGAAATGAAATATACTACTAGACTATAGATGTTTTACTGCACGCTGAAAAAATCAGTACGTACTTCCATTCTGACACATTTAGGAAAACAATAACATGTAAAATCGGAAATTGGGTATCAAGCATTTGCATTCACGTATAGAAGACATGCTATGCTATTAAAGCCCCTATTTTTCTATTGTGTTTAGCCCAGAATGTGGTGTCTGGTCAAAAACAACCTTCTCAGATCCTGCAGCTTTTGTTGGTTTACCTTAGTTTACGTAAGCTTAGTTATATTTGAAGCTTGTCACGAGGGCCATGTGATTATACACTCTTTTGCATGCTTGTTTTTTTACCTCAGGATTTACATTGAAGGATCTGGAGTCAGTTCCGTTTGGTGTGGCTCTACCAATCAGAGATGCCATATACCAGTGCAGAGAACACCCGTGCTCTGATTGGTCAGAGGAGGTCTGCGCTCTGATTGGACGACAGGACCTGACCAAGCAAGCTCACAAAGTCACCCTAGCCAATCGTAAATCGGTAAGAAAGTGAATCATATGTAAAGAAACAAGATCTTGCTTTGTTTGGTCAGAGCTGTGCATGTATGACAACACATTTAGTTCTGAACTTTAATTTATACTAAATACTATTATTAGTATTATTTATATACTGTTATTATATTTAATTCATATTTGCACTTAGCTTTTTAAAAATATTTTCAGTCTTTATATTAATTTGTAACTTTAAGGTCAGTTTTTTCATATAATATGTATGTTTTATTTTAATTCAACTGTATTTCACTTATCGAAAATGATTTTTAATAGTTGTAGTTAACAGTAACAATTTATTATTAGATAAAATATTAACTATCCTGTATTAAAGAGCACCTATTATGGCATTTAAAATGTTCCAAATATTGTTTTAGAAGTCCCCAACAACAGTTTTGCATGCATGCAATGACAAAAAAGACTTTAGTTTTCCTATAATATGCATTTATTTTTACCTGTTTTGACAGCGATTCTCAAATGATTCCTTTAGTGATTCACTTTTTAAAACCCTGCCTTTACGTGACGCTAATCTGCGGTGATTGGTCCGATGACCCAGTCAGTTGTGATTGGTATAGTCTGTGCAGATATTTTCGGAAACAGAACGCACATCACCATAAATGGTTTTCGGTTGAACCTCTTAACCGGATTGAGGACGCATTCGTCCTCAAGCTTTATTTTTTTAAATTAGCTCAAAAGACTGTCAGATGTAAGTAATTACCATGTCAATCTATACATCATTTAAAAGATCTAAGAGGCAAGCTTCCATTTTTTACCTCTGTTTTATTCTCAAAGTCTTATAGTGACAGTAATTTGTTAATATGTGTCAGGAGTTATGAATATGAAAACCGCGTCGGTACCCTTTGATTGTAATATGAGCCTCAGCTGATCTCATTCATAAAAAAACTCCTCTATTCTCCTCACGAAGACTCGCGACAAATCAACATCCCTCAGGGCTTTTAGTTCAAAAGTGTGCAGATGAGGAGAAATATTGATAGATTCTTATATGTCTGTGTCAAATTTCTAAACAGAGGAGTATTTTTTATTCAATACTTCCTCAAAATGCGCAGATGTAGCCTAATCATGAGCGATTGAGTCTCTTATGTGTTGTTTTCAATTCATACTGGCAGCCGGAGGGCGCTCTGTGCACATGTAGTCCATATATGACACAGACAAACGAAGAAGATACCATGTGCCATAATAGAAGTCCATAATAAAAGCTTCCTGAGATCGTGAAACATGCAAATAGAGACATTTGAACGATGTATGGTTTGTCTTCAAGCCACTTAGTCTTCAAATGCTCATCCTTGGGAAGATGAAAAAAATTTGCTTTTGAGTCGCACTTCAGAACACAGCGTCTCGTCGCCATGATGTTTTCTAGTTTTCACTGGCGTCTTGGAGCGCAATAAGTGGGCGTATCGTATTCAAATAACTTGACAAGTTGACGTCATCTAGTCAGAGAAAAAGCTTCGGTCTTCTAACGATTCTTAAAAATGACTCAGAGTCGACTCTTACTTTTGAAAGAAAATAACTATATATATGGTGCACTGTCATATTTCAAACTTTGCAGGATGTTTTTGTTCACTTAGATCTATGTTACACACTACATGAAAGGTACATTTCAAAATTCCATGATAGGTGCTCTTTAAGATACTATCAATAGTAATATACAAAATACATTAAGCTGCCTAACTATCTTTAACTGTTGAAGTTGCTTTATTTTTCTTTTATGTTAAAAATTAGACATATTATTCGTCTACGTACTTGCAAATTCATTATCATACGAAGCATCAAATACAGATTTTTAAAACTAAGCAACAGATTTTTAAAACTATATTTGGCTTCCAAAAACGATTTTGAATTATTGTCTCCTGGGTAGTGGCAGTGCTGAAAGTAACTCACGTCACCAGTTTAAACAACTACTGTCTGAATTGGGCTGAAGACTTGAATATGGTATTTAAGACTGGTATTTTCTAATTTTAGAATGTGTAATTACTGTAATTCTGATGTGAAGTGAATGCTGCATTGGAAAGAATTAAACAACGGGTTTTCATTGTATATTCAGTGTGTTTGTGTTTGCCCTAGACTGTCGGTCTGAACGTAATGCTTGAGCCGCCAGTGACCAGCGATGCCGATGAGGAGGAGGACGGTATGACAGACTTGCGCCCGGAGGTGACGGGGCTGATCTGGAGTCAGGATCTGAGGGTGCAGGAGGTCCGGCGTCTGCTCCAGAGCTCCAGACCCGTCCGGGTCAATGTGCCCCACCTGCCTGAAGTCAGTGACCATGAGTACATTGAGGAGAAAGAGAACAAGTGAGCATCCGTTTGAAAATAAAGTCCTGTACATTCTTAAAAATAAAGGTTCTTTATGAAATGCATCTACTGTTCCATGAAGAACCTTTAACATCCACGGAAACTTTCCATTCCACAAAAGATTCTTTATAGTGGAAAAGTCTCTTTAGGTTTTTAAAATGTTCTTCACACTAAGAAAACCATTTACTGAAATGTTCTTTGGGGAACCAAAAATGGTTCTTCTATGGCATTGCTGCTGTGTAACCTTGATTTTCAAGAATGAAGGCTTCTGCAAGGATCTGTAAAGAAAGAAAGAAAACACAAATGCCTTGAAATGTACCCTGGAAGTGTAGGTCATCGCTGTCAGGTGGAAACCTTGTATGTTTCAAAACTGTTTCTTTTCAGGAAGTTTAAACTGCACTGCACGGACTGTTTATCAGCTCGGCGCAATAATAAACAGTGCTGGGAGATCCAGTTAGAAAGCATTTGAATTCACCACAGAATTAATAATATCACTAGTGAGATCTAGTGGGAAGTGTTCGTCGAAAAAACAGATATCAGATTAGCTTTGACGTGGAAACCAGGAGAAACATTGAGCCATGAACGAAGTTCAGGGGTTTCAGTCCACAAATCACCAAAATTCACCATGGATTTAATGTAGTAACACCACATGGTATTGTGGCAGAAATAGTCTGTAGAATTTTTTTTATTACATTATACATCTCAGGATTAGTACAACCCATTTGAGAGTGAAATTCAAGCACTTTTCAAGTGCTTCACACTTTTTCCAGCACTTCAAACCTCTAAATATGATCAAATTTTAATGTTATTTATTTTTAATGTGATGATTTGTAAAACTAAAAGTTTAATGGTGTAGGAAAACTAACACTTTGTGGCAACCAAGCACTAATAATTTAAAAAAGGCATAAAATTACCACTATAATCAGTAGCTGGCATCGGAGGAGCACTTATTTGACTTATTAGCCATTTCCACTTCCCATTCAATTTTCTTTGAATTGTGTCTGAATTACACAGAAAGTAAGTAAAGAGTGCTCCTTTTATAATCACTGAAGCTGTCGTCAGTTCAGTGTGATATTATAGAACAACAATGGTACATGTAATAAGAGTAGAATATTTACATTTTCCATATAAAAATGAGGGTTTTGCACATTGCTGTTCTTAATAAAAGTTCATATTATCTGCATATCAGCTCAGTGCTTCACTGTTACATTTCCAATAAACACATGTAATATTATTAATAGTAACTGCACTTATTAGCAAAACAATAGTAATTTTATTATTATTTAGTGGTGCTGGTGCCGCTGCTCTCAAATGTTAGTCTGGAGCCCAAAATCAAGTTGTTTTTGACCAGTATGTTCAGACATGTTGTGTCCATCATTAGAACGGCCTGAGGTAGTAAATGCATTGCATTATCCTTTCATCAACTTAAAGGTTATAAAGTTTATTGTAACTATGTGGGTGCTCAATTTGTTCTGTTATTTGGCCAAAAACTCATGCTATAAAACATAACTGTGCTATGCACAGACTATTGTGGTGAAAATTCACCAATATAAAATTGAAGTCAGACCACTTAATGGTAAAAATTAAATAAAATGTACTTGTCTGAAATTGAGTTGTCTGTTTTACAACCGACACATCTCAGAGAGCTACAAAATGAGTTCTAAGCAAAATCATACATCATACATATGAATTTCAAATTAAAAATGCCTGTTTGCACACCCATGTTATATATATATATATAAAGTCAGAATCTAGTGAGGACACCGAGTCATGAAGATTTAGAATAGGGTTCCAAGTTCTTTTTGATTTATCAGTTGAGCATTTTTTAGTGTATTTTAGTTTTTAAAGTGAAAGGAATGACATCAGATCCTTTAACCGAGAGGGAGTTGGGGGTGGGTTTGGACACTTCCAATGCAACAAGATTCTTCTAGCAATATGAGAAGCGAAAGCGATAACCTCTACTCTCTGTCTTGTGATGGATGACGAGTGACACACGCCAAAGATGGCAACTATAAGACTTGGAGATAGACATGAAGTCAAAAAGAAGCCCAATATGAGGCCAGATTTGGGCAGCTAAAGAATGTATGGGTGTGACCAGTGGGAGAGAAGGAGCATCTGGTACAGGAGTCCTCTGTTTCTGGGAACAATTTATGAAATATAGTTTTAGTCAAATGAATTTGATGAAAGAATTTTAGCTGAATGAGACTTAGTCGAGCACATACAGAGGTAGAATTAACTCTAGCAAGGGCCTCAGACCATAGCTCTTCCGATTAACTTGATTTGCAACTCATTCTCCCAAGTTATTTTCAAGCAGGAGAGAGAGGATGTAGTAAATTAAAGTAACATGGTGTGGATAGAGGATATACGACTACCACCTGTAGAGGCTGACAATGAATTCTCAAGCAGAGATATTTCTGGTGATTGAGGGAAACTGGTGAAGTTAGTTTTGGCAAAATTGCGGAGTTGAAAAACCCGAAAGAGCCTTTATTATGCAAGTTAAATTATGACCAGATTATCATAAGGCCTCTTACTTCCTTTTATCATATATGTACACTTTCCGGTTCATCTTCATCCACATTGGTCTTCCTCAAAATCCCATAATATGCCCAACTGATGTACGTAAATATTTTTCTTATTGGAAACATTTTATCTGACTCCCTAGACTTTTCCCAGGCCTACTGACCTTGACTACAGGAAGAAGCATTATTCACATGTTTCTCACAGCATTTGCAGATTAAAACTTGAAGTATGAGAGAGACAAAAAAGAGATAAAAGAGGCAGCATATCTGAGTTTTCTACCAAGAGTGTGATGGAAGGAGGGGTAGGTAGTTATCTGAGGCCTTGCAGTTGAGTGCCTCAGATAACTTACAACAATATGCCATAACCTCGGTTGAGACCTGCTTGAATCCTTCAGTTTGTCCCCTTGCGTTCTTAAACATTTAACATTCTCTAGAAGCAATTACTTAGACACTCTGCCTTTAATGTTACTCAATATATGATGCTTTTGACAGAAGGATTAGAGGAGGAGGACAGTTTTCAGTACATACAATAAAAAAAAATTGATTTACACACACGTCCAAAACAAAATGGATTAAAAGTAACTAAATATAAACAGAGGTATTGATTGAAAACCCATAGGAAAATAATATTTATCTTATAATAGTTAAATAGTTCTGGCTATGACTTGCATGCAGTCTTCTTCGCTCCTCAAATACAGAAAACATTAGCCTTTATATATACTATATATAGTGTTTAGTAAAGAAAATGTACATTCAACAGTTGTTTATTTACCCTTGCAAATTTTACGACAGTTTGAGGATCCAATTAAGTTATGAGGTTTAGTCACAAGCTCTTTTGAATACTTTTCATTGGTTAAATATTTGCAAATCCCACAGAAAGACATAAAGGATGACCAATAGTAATGAATTATGGGGGAAAAATAAAAATGGCAAAATGTAGAGTTTTGGCTGACAGTGATATGGAAATATATGCCCTTCTGTAAACATAAAAAAATGAATCATTGCTCTTTATTTTTGTTGCAGACTGCTACAGTTGTGCCAGCGCACCATGTCTCTTCCAGTGGGACGAGGACTCTTCACACTCTTCTCATACCACCCTGTGCCAACTGAACCACTCCCTGTGCCCAAACTCAACCTGACTGGTACTCTCATAAACCACCGCTCATGTTTTTGAAGCTTTCTAATGAACAGTTTTACAGCACTAGCAAAACCGCTTTTAAGAGCCTTGTTGAATTTCGTTGGCAGTAACCGTGCCCAGAAGTATATCCGACCCTTCCCACCACTGCATTATATCTTTCACACTATCTTCAACGATTTCATGTCCGTTAAAGAGAAAACGTTTTCCCAGGACCCTTAGTGGTGGTGTTCATATGTAGACATTTGGGTGGGTTTTTTTAAACTTGCCCTACTAAGTAACCACCCGGAATTCCAAAGCCCTGGCAACCACTCTCAAAAAAATATTTAGGCCTAATTATAATTTATATATTTGAATTGCACATAAGTGTTCAATCCATTTGGATTTTAACATAAACAAACTGACTGCATATCAGTCATACACAAATCAAACAGGTAAGAATTAGTATGATATCTGCGCGTCATTTATTAGTAATTGTTTGCATCAATTTGATTTTATTTGTCATTTTATAATAAACCTCTTCCTCTGCAATTTACTTGCTCTTTCCCACTGTAAAACGCACTGTTTTGTCTTTGTTGAATCCAGCAAGCAATGCAATATCTTAGTTAATAAACTAATTATTTTGTCTTCTCCAGGCCGTGCTCCTCCCAGGAACGCCATGGTGGACCTGAACAGCGGTAACATTGACGTGCCACCCAACATGACCAGCTGGCCCAGCTTTCATAATGGAGTGGCGGCTGGTCTTAAGATCGCCCCTGCTTCCCAGGTGGAATCTGCTTGGATTGCCTACAACAAACCCAAAAGTGCTGACCTGGCTAACGAGTACGCTGGCTTCCTCATGGCCCTGGGCCTCAACGGCCACCTCACCAAACTAGCAACACTTAACATCCATGACTACCTCACCAAGGTCAGTTACAGCCTCAGATGGGACGATTATTCAATCGTGAGTGAAACGTATGGCGAATATGGGGAATGGGATATAATGCCACTCTCCATGGTCCAATGTTATTTGAGTAATATTTATGTACTATTAACAACAGATTAGCTGTGTTTACATGGATCTCATTGTTAGAGGTCGACCGATAGTGGATTTTACCGATAACTAGGTTGGGCTGCACTTGCCGATAACCGATTAATCGACCGATAGTTTTTAAAATAGATACTGGATAAAAAAACATAATTAAAACTATATGAATATCAAAATGAGAAGTTCTAACATAACAAATTCTTCAGAAAATAATTTAAACATTAAAATATTACAGGTCAAATTTGTTTATTTACCTATAATCTAGAAACATGCATGTACATTTCATAGGTGAAGGATGTATTAGCTTACATTAACTACAAGCATTATGCATACATTTTTAAAGCATGTATTAATATGAGCAATACATTTGTACCTTGATCATTCATGTTAGTTCATAGTGCATCAACCAAGGTTAACAGATAAAAATTCAAACAATTTAATGTTGAAATTAACATACTAACGATGAACAATACTTCCACAGCATTTATTAATCTTAGTCAATGTTACAAATGTAATCGAATTGCAGTGTTACCATTTCATACATATCCAAACAGTCAGCTTTTTTAGAAGGAGATTATCTAATAAAAAACGAATGCGCTTCTGCTTTGTTTATGTTTCTGTCGGCAGCATGATACAGTTTGCGTTCTCACATCATTAAGTTTATATATGCAACATTTGGGTCAGACTTGTGTGTGTTTTTATCACTTTGTTTTAACTGCTTGAGGTACTGCTATTAGCGTCCTCTCAGCCTTGTCGAGAAACATACACACTGCTGTTATTTACCAGTTAATGCAGCATCTAGTCAAGAAATTAATGACTTTATAATGATTTGGCAACAAGTACTGTAGTGTTCCGTTTCGCTGGCGTTTTTTAAACATCTGAAGTGTCAGCACTCTTCGTTCAGCGCGCAGCCTCACGTGGTAATGTAAACAACACACCTGAGTTTTTTTTCCGCCTCTAGAGGCCGCTCTCGTGCTATATCATGCCAACAGACCTTTCTCAGAGCTCTTGTACTGTATAATAACAGCACACCCGTCTCAGCCGCTCCAGCAACGGACGCAACTATCGGTGAGGATTTTTGCCGATAACCGATTGTTACACCAATCAACTATCGGTGCCTATTAGTCGGCAAAACCGATGAATTGGTCGACCTCTACCCATTGTAATCTAACCAGTAGCATAATCGGAATTAAAAAAAAGTCAAATAAGTCACGTCAATTGGAATGAATTGGTCAAATCTGATTGTAAGGGGTGGTTTAAACCTTTTCTAATCCATTCGAAAGGTCATGTAAACACATGAAAACTGGAACACAAATCCAATGAAGTAGAAATTGCACAATGACAAATGACACACAGAACGAGCTGTTGTTGAATATAGTGTTATGAATGAATGTCGTATCAATCTAAGGCTATGTCTACCTTAATCCAGATACATTTGAAACTGTTTTTGTTTCAAAACTCTCTCCGTCCAAAATAGCTTTTTCAGGCATTTTCCAAAAGTTTCTATATGTAGGAAAACACTAAATTCACCATAATGCACATGTGTAAACCCTCATAAAAGCTCACTGAGATGATATTATAGATGGAACAGACATAATAAAGTTCTCATGCTATTCTTCTGGCAGGATCATTTTATTTAACAAAATATCTCCCCATTCACTGATGTGTCCAGGTCACACTCGCTTACCATTATTATGTTTGGTCTAAAACAATGGCTCATGTTGCTGCAGGACAGCAATTGCGAGTTAATGTTCTGTCATCTTTGTATGAAGAGTGTACAAACAAAGTAACGTCTTTTCCAACCGTGTGAAAGTGAATAACACATAACAGGTACAATAGTGGTATAAACATACATTGCTATCGGTTCAATATGCGTCACATGACTAAACATGCGTCGTTTTTAAATACCTCAGTTTTCACTAGGGAAGCACCGAATCCAGATTTTTGGGGTTCGGCCGAATACCGAATCCACTGTTTAAGATTCTGCCGAATTCGAAACCGAATACTACTCCCATCCTCAGTCCAATGTTACAGTAAACACATTTAATGAAGTAAACTATGTCCACAGCAGTGTATTTTTCATTTTATTTTAACTGTAAAAAAAAAGAAAAAAAGAATAGGCATCATTATGCCAGGATAACTGTCCTTCCTTTGCCATACCTGGGGTTGCTGCATTTTGGCTGCTGTCTGTAGATTCCTTCATGCACAACTCGTATTCTTTCGGACGCAATTCATACGCAAATGTTTTGACAGCGGCTATTGTTTAGGGTCCTTGTCACCACGAGACAAATCGGCATTGCAAATTGAACATGTAGATCGACTTGAATCGCCTTCTTTTGACTGAAAGTACTGCCAAACAACACTTTTTCTGCTCAAGTTAAATTTTCACTTTCTCATAGCAGACTGCATTCGGCCGGTCCACCTAGTAAACACCTTCCTGTAATCAACGGCGGCATTACGTTCGACCAACGGCGGAGCGCGCATAGTGCAAGCCTAGGGTTCGGTTTGGTGGAAAAAAATTCGAAGGTTCGGGAGAAACTGAACCCCGTCAAAAAGACCAATATTCGTCCGAATCCCTAGTTTTCACAGTCCACACTACAATGCGAAAACTGCATCCACTTGGGAAAGCATTTTTTAAAAGCTCAGTTTCACAGGCCAAACACACCATCTCTGTATGGATGGAAAACGGAGAGAAACGGAGACAAAAAGATGCGAAAACGCACTAGTGTGGACAAGGCCTAATATTCTCCTTCCACTCATCTTATGTAAAGTAGTGCAAGACAACATTGTCCGACGTCTCGCTTTGGACTCTCATGTACAGACGCCTTGTTCTGGCTGTGGGAAGGGCCGTTTTTACAGCTTTGTGTGCTCGTCATCTAAAACAAAGATAAAGTCCAATTTGAAGTTTGTGACATATAACCTGTTCACTTTATTTAGTGTTCATAGGATTCATCAATCAGAATGCTTTCATTCTGATTGAAGCAAAAGGCATCCATGTAAACGTAGCTATTGTCTTGTAATTAATTTGCATCTTAAATCATTAGCATATTATCCATCTACATATTTCAGATAGAGCCTGTGGCCCTGTTTTTTTGTAATAAACACCTGTTTATGTATGCAAATGTACCACGAAATCTACTGTGACCACCTGTAAGACATCAGCAGATGTTTACCAAAGATTATCCGTGTAGCATGTGACGAATCCAAACATTTATGTGTAACTAACAGGATGATTCACCTTAGATTCCATGAGTCACCTGCGCTTATCTATAATGGAGATCTATGTGGGAATCAGGAGTTGCGGGCGATGTTCATTCTAGTGGTTATTCAGAAGAACAAAACAAGACCAATTTAGCATAATGGCTTTCAATGGAATTGAAGAAGTTATTTAAAAAGTTAAGTTTTGCTTAATTAGAATTGGACACTCTGTGATGATGTAGCCTTGAAGTGGGCCGCACTTAGTTGGGCTTCTTTTTTTCCATCTCTCCTGCTAATGGACCTAGAGATCGTAGAGGCTCTTCCTGAAAACCAAAGATCTCTTCTTCCTCTTCCTCCTCCTCCCCTAATTCTCTTATCTCGCCATTTTAGCATTGGAGCTGTCAGGTTTGCATGTTTTCTGGGGTTTTTGCTCTCATCCTGTTGTTTTTCTCACATGAAAGTCGAACGTAGAGCTGAGTTTCATTCTGACAGTTCACAGGGCAGTAACATGTGCTGCTCTCTCATTTCCAGTCAGGCCAGGCTTTGTTGATACTTTCTGTGGTCGCTGAGCGTATCTGTAATCTATAAGCTATATCGAGCCTTTAGCTAGTTTGGTGTTTACACTGCCCGCTCTCACACTGAGATCTGCGGCCAGGCTTTCTAGTCTCTGATAGTACTCATGCCTGTTTTACAAGAATCTGCCAGAAAAACATCCTGTTTTACTTCATGCAAATGTAAAAATGAATGAATGAGTGAGTTTAATGAATGGATAAAGTGTTAATGTCAGTCCCAAGCATGCATAGCTCACTGCAAAGTCATTCTTTACTTGATTGGAGAGAGTTGATGGCTTAAAATGTTTGTGTGTGTGTGTATATATATAAAATATTGTTGGTCCCCCTTTTGCTGCCAAAACAGCCCTGACCCATCAAGACTTGAACTTCACTAGACCCCTGAAGGTGTGCTGTGGTATCTGGCACCAGATGTTAGCAGCAGATCCTGGAAGTCCTGTAAGTTGCGAGGTGGGGCCTCCATGGATCGGACTTGTTTGTTCAGCACATCCCACAGATGCACGATTGGATTGAGATCTGGGGAATTTGGAGGCCAAGTCAACACCTCAAACTCTTTGTTTTACTCCTCAAACCATTCCTGAACCATTTGTGCTTTGTGGTGGCGCATTATCTGCTGAAAGAGCCACAGCCACCAATACCGTTTCCATGAAAGGGTGTACATGGTCTGCAACAATGCTCAGGTAGGTGGTACGTGTCAAAGTGGATGGCAGGACCCAAGGTTTCCCAGCGAAACATTGTCCAAAGCATCACTGCCTCCGCCAGCTTGCCTTCTTCCCGTAGTGCATCCTGGTGCCATGTGTTCCCCAGGTAAGCCACGCACACGCACCGGCAATCCACGTGATGTAATGAAAACGTGATTCATCAGACCAGGCCACCTTCTTCCATTGCTCTGTGGTCCAGTTCTGATGCTCACGTGCAACAGTTGGCCCTTTCGGCGGTGGACATGGGTCAGCATGGGCACCCTGACTGGTCTGCGGCTCTGCCGCCCCATACGCAACAAACTGTGATGCACTATGTATTTTGACACCTTTCTATCAGAACCAGCATTAACTTCTTGAGCAATTTGAGCTCCAATAGCTTGTATGTTTGATTGGACCACACAGACCACCCTTCGCTCCCCACGTGCATCAATGAGCCTTGGCCGCCCATGACCCTGTCGTTGGTTCACCACTGTTCCTTCCTTGGAGCATTTTTTATACACATTGACCACTGCAGACCGGGAACACCCCGTCTAGCCATCACAATTTGGCCCTTGTCAAACTCGCTCAAATCCTTTCGCTTGAATTTTTTTCTCCTGGTTCTAACACATCGGCTTTGAGGTCAAACGTTCACTTGCTGCCTAATATAACAGGTGCTATATATATATATATATATATATATATATATATATATATATATATATATATATATATGAGGAAAATAAGTATTTGAACACCCTGCTATTTAGCAAGTTCTCCCACTTAGAAATCATGGAGGGGTCTGAAATTGTCATCGTAGGTGCATGTCCACTGTGAGAGACATAATCTAAAAAAAAAAATTCCAGAAATTACAATGTATGATTTTTTAACTATTTATTTGTATGATACAGCTGCAAATAAGTATTTGAACACCTGAGAAAATCAATGTTAATATTTGGTACAGTAGCCTTTGTTTGCAATTACAGAGGTCAAACGTTTCCTGTAATTTTTCACCAGGTTTGCACACACTGCAGGAGGGATTTTGGCCCACTCCTCCACACAGATCTTCTCTAGATCAGTCAGGTTTCTGGCCTGTCGCTGAGAAACACGGAGTTTGAGCTCCCTCCAAAGATTCTCTATTGGGTTTAGGTCTGGAGACTGGCTAGGCCACGCCAGAGCCTTGATATGCTTCTTACAGAGCCACTCCTTGGTTATCCTGGCTGTGTGCTTCGGTTCATTGTCATGTTGGAAGACCCAGTCTTGACCCATCTTCAATTCTCTAACTGAGGGAAGGAGGTTGTTCCCCAAAATCTCGCAATACATGGCCCCGGTCATCCTCTCCTTAATACAGTGCAGTCGCCCTGTCCCATGTGCAGAAAAACACCCCCAAAGCATGATGCTACCACCCCCATGCTTCACAGTAGGGATGGTGTTCTTGGGATGGTACTCATCATTCTTCTTCCTCCAAACACGTTTAGTGGAATTATGACCAAAAAGTTATATTTTGGTCTCATCTGACCACACAACTTTCTCCCATGACTCCTCTGGATCATCCAAATGGTCATTGGCAAACTTAAGACGGGCCTGGACATGTGCTGGTTTAAGCAGGGGAACCTTCCGTGCCATGCATGATTTCAAACCATGACGTCTTAGTGTATTACCAACAGTAACCTTGAAAACGGTGGTCCTCGTTCTTTTTAGGTCATTGACCAGCTCCTCCCGTGTAGTTCTGGGCTGATTTCACACCTTTCTTAGGATCATTGAGACCCCACGAGGTGAGATTTTGCATGGAGCCCCAGTCCGAGGGAGATTGACAGTCATGTTTAGCTTCTTCCATTTTCTAATGATTGCTCCAACAGTGGACCTTTTTTCACCGAGCTGCTTGGCAATTTCCCCGTAGCCCTTTCCAGACTTGTGGAGGTGTACAATTTTGTCTCTAGTGTCTTTGGACAGCTCTTTGGTCTTGGCCATGTTAGTAGTTGGATTCTTACTGATTGTATGGGGTGGACAGGTGTCTTTATGCAGCTAACGACCTCAAACAGGTGCATCTAATTTAGGATAATAAATGGAGGTCTTTGAGGGTCAGAATTCTAGTTGATAGACAGGTGTTCAAATACTTATTTGCAGCTGTATCACACAAATAAATAGTAAAAAAATCATACATTGTGATTTCTGGATTTTTTTATTTAGATTATGTCTCTCACAGTGGACATGCACCTACAATGACAATTTCAGACCCCTCCATGATTTATAAGTGGGAGAACATGCAAAATACTTATTTTCCTCACTGATTATATATTAATAAGAAATAAAATGTATTATCATTTGGCCTTATTGTTGTTTATTTGGGCTAAATTATAACAAATGAACATATAATGACATGGTTATATCTTGTCTCCTCAGGGTCACGAAATGACGAGTATCGGGCTGCTGTTGGGTGTTTCTGCTGCTAAACTGGGCACTATGGACATGTCCATCACCCGTCTGCTAAGCATCCACATCCCCGCGCTGCTGCCGCCCACCTCCACGGAGCTGGATGTGCCTCACAGCGTGCAAGTGGCCGCCGTGGTCGGCATCGGTCTGGTTTACC
The DNA here is from genome assembly GCF_949357685.1 of Gobio gobio. NCBI lineage: Eukaryota > Metazoa > Chordata > Actinopteri > Cypriniformes > Gobionidae > Gobio > Gobio gobio. The sequence continues at coordinate 44,781,701 of NC_137111.1, forward strand.
AGGGCACCGGTCACCGGCACAATGCAGAGGTGTTGCTGGCAGAGATCGGTTAGTGTGTGTGTTTAGGGTTTCGCATGAAATGAATGAGCACAAATGAGAACAACAGCTCATTTTATGATAGAATATTAACTTGTCTTATATCTGAGACCGAAACAGCTATGTGTTGTGTCATTCCCAAGGACGTCCACCTGGTCCTGAGATGGAGTACTGTACAGATAGGGAGTCCTACTCTTTAGCAGCAGGACTGGCGCTTGGTATGGTCTGCCTTGGGGTAAGTGTTTCCTAAGCATTTTCTGAATTTGATAATTTTCCATTTCCTCGCAACAACAGAAACAAGTTTGGAGGAACACAGTGGTCCAAAAAAATTATCAATTTTCCCCAACTAAAATTAATGCACACTATTGTTATTGTCTTCAATTGTGCAGTGTGTATTTGTAGCACACTGCATAGCAAGGAAACAACAGTGACGCATGTAGTAGACAGTTGGTGCATCTCAATTCACATTCTAGCGCACTACTCTATGCTGTTTTGTAGTATAAACAGTGCAAGTAGTGTGTTAACACTTAAAATTCCTATAAGAAAACAAGGCACTTTAAATACCCAGATGATGCACTTAATTAACCAAAAAACTAAGTGTGGAATGTTGGACACTTCATGCACTCAACAGAAGGGGAGGGGCTATCAGACTCCAATGTTGAAAGACAAAATAACCTTATAAAGTTCATACACCACACGGTTGAGTACATTATGCACTTATACACTATGTATGTATGCTCTGTGTATGGTGCGTCATTTGGGACACAACTAGTCACGAGGACTAAAAAAGACAGTAAATATTGACAATAAATACAGACAATAGTACCAAGGTACACAGAGTAATAACAGAATTGACCGTTAAATAAGTAGATAGCGTGTGTGTGTATATATAGGGATAAGGGATGCAACAATACAGTTAGTCCACGGTTCAATACATACCTCGGTTTTTAACTTTATTTTACTTAAAAGAATTGAAAAACCTTAAACTTAAAACTTAACTTAAAAAAAACCCATGTACACATTCCTAGTGTATTGTATAATATAAAATAAATATATATAAAGATTTACACTGGCAGCTCAGAGCTGTACAGCAGCATTTTAGTATGAAATTGAATGAATAAATGTAAAAATAAAACACTACATAGACTTCACTATAAAATATACACTGATTCTTAGCTACTGTATAAGTTTTTCAGTCAAGAACAGTGAGTGATTTTCTCTTTGTCTTTTCTTGTTGTATTAGACATTAAAGGGATAGTTCACTCAAAAATTGAAAATTCTGTCATCGAGAAATTAATACAGGTTTGGAACAATATTAGAGTGAGTAAAAAATGACAATTTTAGAGGTGAACTGTCCCTTTAAGGACGGCGTGTTCACTAGGCTGCGCTGCTGTCAATTTAAGACGTGCATCTAATATACAGACACATGCGAATTTACTTTCACTTTAGACATAACCGACTGTGTTTATGTTAACCTTGTGTGTATTTGACAGTATTAGCGCAGTAAGACTACTTAGTCCAGTAATCACGTGTTTGATAGGCGTTTAAGTGTGCGCGCTGGGAAAACGCATGATAAAACAGTTCATATCCACGTGAATGAAGGCTTTAGACCGGATGTAAATAATGAACTTTCGTGATTGTGAATAACTATAGTGTTCCGTGAGTATAACTCTACCACTAACGTGTGATGTGAATGTATGTCGCGTTGTTCAGTATATTGAGATGGAGGCAAATGATAGAATTTGTAGAAAAATAATTAATTAAATGCAAAACCGCAATTCACAAGTGCGAATTGAACCGTGAATGCCGTACCGAATGGTTCAATATTATATTGAGAATTGTGGCATCCCTAATATATAAATATATATCCTGGTGGGCCACTGTCCTGCAAAGTTTAGCTCCAACCCTAATCAAACACATGTGAACAAGCTAATCAAGATCTTATATGCATACTAAAAACTTCCAGGCAGGTGTGTTGAGGCAAGTTGGAGCTAAACTCTGCAGGACAGTGGCCCTCCAGGACCGAGTTTGGACACCCCTGCTTTAAATGATATAGGGTACCCACTCATTTGGTACACTACTTTAATATTAGAGGTTAAAATGAACAACAGAGCCCAAACTATTTCTATTTTTAGATCTAAATACACTCAAATAAAAACTAAAGTGTTTATGTACAACTCAGTTGCACATCAGGTAGTTTTAATAAACGCTTGTCTTCATGACCAATGTATTCAAACATACATTAACAGTAAATAAGCTCCTCTCTAGTGTTTTTTTTATAGCTAACTGTGAACATTGGATAACTTTCCTGAGGTAAATGCAACGTTATGTGACATTGTTCACAAGCTGTTTTATTGGCGTCTTTCCGTGGTTGAAACACTGAGTGATTCCACAAGAATAGGGATGTGCGCAACGACTAATTTCATAAATGTTTAAACGGAAATGTTTGCAATAAAATTTCATATCGTATTGTTCCTCATAACCGGTATTATATCAAGCCTGTATTATAAACCGGTATTATATCAAACATCTTTACATGTAACCATATTCTTGCCAGTGTAATGATATAATCCACATTTGACCAAAATTGAGTTTAAATGGACATACGTGCATATTTTACAGTAACGGTGGTCGATACCTGTTCTTCCGATCATTAATTAGAATGGCCAAGTCGCGTTTCATATTGACAGAGGAATACGTGCTGGACATTCTCAGCCTCTGGCAAGCGGTGATCGCAGTATGAGTGAGGCATGTTCTAGTGACAATCATGACAGTAGCATTACAGGCTATAATTTGATCAGTTTGACTAAGGAAAAAAAAGTTTGAATCTTATCAATGAGACAGAGTTTATTATTATTATTATTTTATTATTATTTTACATATTAGCAAGCAAACTAATCTGTGAAGAACTAGATTAGAACTAAACTGTGGAGAGCTTCAATGCCGTACTTTCGGCTATCCAGTGCTGAGCTTCGGTGAAACTTCACGAGACCGGCGAGATGCTTCCACAGGGCGGGAGATACGCGGCGTGATTGACAGCTTTGACACCAAATGGATATACGTGAAAATCAGATGACATGATTTCACAACTTTTCATTGGCCATTTAGATATGTGAAGCAAACTGTATACGGAAATTAACCTGGACATTCAATCCGTCTAAAAATCGTCAAAATGGACATGCGTGGTTTTCATCGGACAGCGACGATATGCTAGTTTGACATGACAGAAAAATGGAAACGTTTTGTGTAGGCTTTCAAAATACTCCCTCGCCTTGCTCATCTTTCTCTGAACCCGCCACGAGTTGAACAGAGAAAACCAACGCATGCAAAGTCTGAGGTAAAATGAAATTTAGTTTTCCGCTCCAGATATACACATATGTTGATACATCATCATTTAAAGCATAACAATAAATGTGCAAACAATGTAAACGACTAGTATTTCCAAGTCGACCAACAGCAGTATTTTTTAATTGACTTGTTGAATAGTCTAGCACATCCCTACATGAGACATGATACATTTCTGTAAGTTGTACTGTATCTTTAAAAATACAATTTGATGTTCATGCATGTTTTTTTCATGCTATAACTTGTAGTAAATTAAAAGAAAAGGCTCTGTGCTGCGGCTTGGACATGAGACACTACAGTGTTGAAACACCATTTATTGTTTGACTTTCGTGATAAAATGGACAGAATTTGAAAGCTGAGCCGGGTGCACACTGTGCGATTTATAATAGTCCTTTATGTTTGTTCCTTGTCAGACTGTACGAAAATGATCCCCGCTGTCAGACTGTACGATAGTCAAGCCGCGGTAAAAACGGACGCACGCAAGAAAATGTGTCCGGAGTTTGATATCATTAATCAATGACGCATTCGGTGACCGGGAGCTGCATTACATGCAAGATTGAAATGGTGGCTACAAAAAACCTCTAGCGCTCATTTTGGTCATAGTTTGGACACTGTCAGAATTTCGTCTGAGGTCAAATTTGATCGCAGCGGTCATTAAACGGCTGTGGGTGAACATGTCAAACTAAGGACCAAAGACTTCAGATTTTAGCCTAGGATCAGAGGAATCCTTTAGGAATCCTTCCAAAATCACACAGTGTGCACCCGGTTTTAGTTTCTTATCAGACATAAAAAAGCACAAAGTTCTTTGCGATTATTGGATAGGAGGCGCGCTACATATAATGTTTGGTGTAGGGGCGGATGTGTGATTCATAGGGTCAAATAGAGCCTGCTTTTAAGTTGCTATTGTTTTAACTGTTATGTTAACTTCGACAGCCTAAATTCAACACAAGACATTTTCTTCTCACACACCATGAGTTGCAGTCTGACACGTTTTCCACCCCCATTTGATTGACAGGATGTAATCAGCCTTGATCATCAGCTATTTTTTAAACAATCAGCCAATAGTGAAAATAATTGCTTTTATCAGGCGATACCGATTATTGGCCGATACATCAGTGCATCCCTAATTATCTGGTTATAGTTATCGTCCTTGATGTGAACGGGCCTTTAGTCTGTGTGGTATTGCACCTATTAAAGTGATGGAGTTAGTATTTGAAGTAGTATTCATTAGAAACCGCTTGCGATGTGCATCAATGAGAGATGGGAACCGGAGTTATTCCCACGCTTAACCAACTGTTTGCTCTCTACTTCTCTGCAGCACGGCAGTAACCTGATCGGGATGACCGACCTGAACGTGCCCGAGCAGCTCTATCAGTACATGGTAGGAGGTCATCGGCGCACTCATGCTGGCATCAACAGAGAGAAACACAAGTCTCCCAGCTATCAGATCAAGGTGTCGTCATGAATATGTGCTGTCATATTAATTATCTGGTGAAGTGAAAGTGAACAATGTTACAATAAACAAAAGAAGTATGCTGCATTCATGCATTTTCATGGATCATCCGTATATATATATTTATGCATACATTTTTTGCCAAAAAAAAAGTTTGCAAAAAAGATGCAGAATAGTCATTTCAATTTAAGGGAAGTAGACTTAAAATAGAATGAGATTAAAATACATTTATGCAACTGATCAAAGCACATTATTTGAAATGTATTTCATATTATCGGTGTGAATTACCCATAAGTATGTTTTCATGCACACAAATTATGGGCTATTTACAGAAAATAATTAGATGAATAATAGGTATGAATAATGTTTGAAATGCCATCTATTTGTATTTATTTATATTTTGCATGTTTCATTATATTTAACAATTAAATGTAAATGAAGTGTGTTGTAGTATGCTGAACTTACACTGCATTATCTTATAATATTCAAAAGGCAACACAGAGTAAATGTAACTCTCTTTTTATTAGGAGGGTGACACTATCAATGTGGACGTGACCTGTCCTGGTGCAACACTTGCTCTAGCCATGATTTACCTCAAAACAAATAATAGGTGAGTTTTATTTTATTTTTTTATTCACTCACTTTATTTTCATTTCTATTTGACCAAAGAACCACATCCTAACATTAAGCATTAATGGTGAAATGTGTCATTTTTGTGCCACAAATGTTATTTTAGTATTATTTTATGTACTATTATAGTGTTTAATAATATTTTGAATTATATTTTATTTGTATATTTTCATTTTAATGTTATATCATAATTGTGTTATGCATTGTATTAGTTTTTTTCTCTTTTAAAAATACCTATAGCTGTAATTTTGTCATTTATTATTTCAACTTAAACTTATTTTATTTCAGTTAGTTGCCATTGAAAAAATTCTAATTTAAGTTTTTTTTTTTTTCAAGTTTCACTTTTTTCATCTAATATTTATATTTTACTTATTTAATCTTTTTTTCCATTACCAAAAGTACATTTTAATAGGTTTAGTTAAAGTGCCCCTATTATGCTATTTTAAAGTTTCCTCATTTAGTTTTAGAGGTCTCCAACAACAGGTGTGCATGCATTAAAGGTCAAAAAACACTTTCATTTTCTCATAATATACATTGCACATCACCACAATGTTCAATGATTCTCAAGCGACTCAACGGATGAATCGGTCTCTCTAAATGCCCCCTTTCTTGCGAGCTACTCTGCTCTGATTGGCCAGACAGCCTGTTGTGTCTGTTGTGATTGGTCTACCACTTGTCGGAAGCTAACGGCCATTACCATAACTGAACTTCAACTCCAGAGGCTTCCTTAGTCCTCAGCGATTGTACACATGGTAAAATCTACGTACATTACTGTCTTTACAGTATCAATCTGAGCGTGAGTCCGAATCAATTGGAAGAACTAGTTATTCAACCCGAACCTCCATCACAAGGACGAATTGAGCAGGACGTTTCTCATTGATACATTACAGTACAGTAATACAATACAGTTACTCATTTTGAGGTACATTTTGAGATGTTGTAATTCCTCACTATCAGCATTAACTAGTGTATGTCCATCATCAAACCCATGTTTTTTATTTGTGATTTATTGCGGTGCACATGTGGGAACTGTTTCAATAACAGCGCATATGTTATTCGAGCACTAACGTGAATGACTTTAACATTAAAGCTTGCAAAACAAATCTAGCTCCATTCTTTATCTTTACTCAAAGTAGTAAGAACGACAGACAATCTGCATTAATAGACTCAGTTTTAGGTAATAGTGGCCCACAGCTGATGAGCAGAAGTAAGACAGTAATAACGTGAGTTAGCGGGAAACTTACACAATATAAAACACAAAACTACGTCTTTTTTAACACCTTGTAGAAAAAAAAAAGAAAAAAAAAAAAAAAAAAAAAAAAAAAAATATATATATATATATATATATATATATATATATATATATATATATATATATATATATATATATATATATATATATATATATATGTGTATATATGTATGTATCAATAATTAATAATACTTAAAGGGTGTGATTCTGAGGAGCAAGCTGGTACAAATAATTTGGGTACTGACCCATCTTTCCAGTGCAAGCGTTTTGCGAATCCTACGTTGAACTCGTTGATTTGAGAAGCAGTCGTTAGTAAAATGATTGTTTGAGGGCGGGTCAAGTTGTTCACGGGCGGACAATGTACAACAGAGGCGGGCATTATGCAAATGTCTGTTCTAGTGATGTAGAACCGTCACACAGCGAGATTCGAATTACAAATGACTCGTATAGGCGGATCAGATTCGATTCTTTCTTTTGGGAGACAACCTTATTTATCATGCACTTTCGACTTTACAATTTTGCAGAACGTTTAGATTCACAATCAGCTGTATTAAACACGGCATGAAAGGAAATAATCAGAAAACCATAATAGGGGCACTTTAAAAATAACACCACACTAGCAGCAGCAAACATATTATGCAAATATATTAGGATTTTACTGCTCTCTTTTGTCTTCCATTGTTGAGCAAACAGATAGTCCTGCAGCATATTCTCAGCATTGGTTGATCTAGAAGTTGATGATCTAGTCAGTGTTACACTCTTCAGAAAGTCAACTTACAAATTATAGTTGTCTCTGTGCAGTAAACCAGGATGAGAAGGATAAGAAAGTGATCCCAAAAATCACACACCTTACCTTAAATTAAGTATAACATGTAATGCTTTGTGTGAAAAAAGACAGAGATCTTCCTCAGTTCTTAAGAGCAGTGCAAGATTATAGCTGGCTTCTTTCGGCCTGTCTTCTCTCTCACATTCACACCTGTCTCTCTGGACTCCTCCAGGTCTATAGCTGATTGGCTGAAAGCCCCAGACACCATGTTCCTGCTGGACTTCATCAAGCCGGAGTTTTTGCTGCTGAGGGTGAGCGAGTTACAGGGCCGACAGCCTCTGGGCTCATAGGGACTTACACATTAACACCTCACGTTGGGTTCAATCACATCTTGTACCAAGTGTTCTCATGTTTTACGATGGCTTTTTAGGCCACATATGGGGTCATTTTAGCCTGCTGTGCCTGTTAATCAACAGGAATGTCACTTCCTTTCTGGCACTGTTCCAAAACCTTAAAGACCCCCTTTGGTGATAATCAACTTTTTAATGTTTGTATGTCTATGTGGTGTTTTTAATATGCTTTAAGACAAATAGGTGTGCAAAATCGACTAATTTCTCAATAATTTTCGACAATTTAACTTGCAACTTTGGCATTCAGTAGTGTACTATAAAAAAGTATAAATGTAAACAAGCCCTTGACAAAATGTAGTAAAATGTAAAAAGGTACAAATTTGTAAACCAACATAATTATTGATCAAAATGATGACTTCGATACGATACCAGACTAAAATACCTCGATATCGATACCATGGCAAAAAAACAGTCAAAGTAATTGAATAATTTTACAGAATTTACAATATAGATATTTAATTTATTGTATCTGTTTTTTTTTTAAATAAGCCAAAATGTAAATTACAAACAATATGACAATTTTCAGCTAGAGTAGCTCTAATTAACAGTAGCATTCAATAAAGAAATTAGATAATCAAATGTAAAAACAAAACTGCATAGTCACTCTTTAAATTAACTATACTGATTCTTAATAAATATATATTAGTTATTCAGTCAGGCATTGGGTGATTTTCTATTTTCTTTTGTTGTTTGATTAACATTAATCACACAGAATATTAGGTCCGGCGCTTTAAGAGCTACACGGACCAAATTCATTGTAACACATTCGATTTCTCATTCAACTCTGCGTACGTTCACTAAAGACAAATCTTACTGTGTTTACCTGAATACTTGCCAGGATGTGCATTTTACATATTTAAAGTGCTGTCATTTTTAAAGTACCAGTACTGATAACATTTCATATCGTACCCAAATTACCCAGTCGATTAAAAATATTGATGTCGACCAATTATCAGCGTCGACGCAGTCGATTGTATCGACCAATCGCGACAGGCCTAGTTGTGTGTAGTATGAATGTAATCCAGACTGTTTTCATTATCATGTGACCTACCAGCGTCAGTTACGTCGCTTCACCTCCATTCATAAATCATCTCCCGTGGCCTCATGGGATAGTACTTAACCTCATCTTAAAAAAACAACAAAAAAAACACATCCTTTTTCTTATTTTCCTTCTATTTTTCTCTACTTCTTCCCTGCCCTAGTGTATGATGCTCTGTGCAATGTCCAAAACTTAGTACTTCAGGCACTTTCTGTGTTTCGCTGTCTCCTCATGACGGATCGCTTCCTGTACTCCTCAGTTGTAAGTCGCTTTGGATAAAAGCGTCTGCTAAATGCATAAATGTAAATGTAGTAAAGTGTCCATCAAATGCGCACTTCAGAATCTCGCCGGAAGTAGCAGGTCATCCAGGTACTTTTTTCGCCTACTGTTTTCTAAATACTATGTATTCAGACGTACTACTCTGTTAAAATTCCTGCAGCTTAGAACCATGCTTTTGCCAAACTCACAAATATTTTTTTTATTTTTGCATTTAAATGTGGAGAATATAAATTAATTTGATTGAACATATACATTTTAATATAATACAGTTGGATATAATGCAACATTTAACTCAATCAAGTTTGACTTTTGGCCCTTCATAGTAAACGGCTTGCCCTCGCATCTCATGTCTAAGCTAAAGATGGTCAACTTTTAATAAACTTTTTTTCTTATTCCATTCTCACGTTTTTAAATGCCAAAATGCTTTGTGTGATCAGCCTCATAAAAAGCATCTGGTGAGTAGGCAAGCTAGCTCACTAGGTTTTGAAACCGAGCCATATAGAATTTAACCAATAAACATGAACGCTTCTAAAGAAAGGGATGCACAAATATTGCCTTGTTGACAATTCAGTGTGAAATGTGTATTCATAGCAAGCTCTTTGTGTTTAGTAGCTGTGTCTTTGTTCTCTCTACAGACGCTGGCCAGATGTCTTATCATGTGGGATGAGATCGTTCCCAATGCTGATTGGGTGACCAGTAATGTGCCTCAGGTATGTTTGAGCTCCAACATACTGCCGGATATAACATTGCTTTCTGCTTCCAACTAGTTTCTCAAAAGAGGAAGCACATTTTTTGCCTCAGGTCATGTTTTTACTTCCCCCTTCCCTGTAAGTTCATAGGTTGGTCAAATATTTAGCAATGCTTGTGTTGTGAAACGTGGAACTGTTTGGTCACTTCAACTGTAGAGGTGGTGTGCAGGTCATTGAGCAAGGGAGAGGAAGGTCATTGAGATGTCTCAAAAGTGTCTTTTAATAGTGAGGTAAATTCACCATGATGCAATTGTTGCAGATCCAATTTAGGTATTAAGAATTTGATTCTGTTTGCTTTAGAAATTCGCCCCAACAGCCAGAGCTCTGAGAGTGTTTTTCACTGTTAATGTTGCTTTTATATTCTCATCTTTGCATGACAAAAAGATAAGACCAATCACAATTCAGTATTCAAGTATCGATGACATCATCCCTGATGGTTAGTTTGTGGAATGTTTGAAAACATTCTATCAATGTACGTCGATGGAAAATCTGACCTCAAGTTAAATTTTCTTTCTTGAACATTTATGGAAATCACAAATGGACAAAGCTTTAAATAAATACAAAAAGTCTTCCATTTTACTGTTGCTGGCTTCTAGCACAGAGCTTGCGCATTATTGGTCATTATTAGTGAACAGAGATGTCATGTAGACCGTGTCAGGCCCTCTTAATACGATTAAAGCTAAAAATAAGCATGTTTTCAGATCATCAAAGAAAACATCGGAAACCAGGAGCAGACGTCCGTCTCTGAGGATCTTAACATGGAGACCTTAGTGTGAGTAGCAGCCGACTCTGATTAATTTGTTTTCATCGACTTGTGTGATTTGTAGGAGATCCATATGCCCACAGGCTGTTTCTCATTCATGTGGAGGTGTTTTCTATAACGCTCCTCGTGTATGACATGAATTTCCATTGACTATCTGAGAGATTTTGTTCCTTTGACTGAAATAAAGTTGTCACTGTTTCCACAGTCAAGCTCATGACTATATAATTGCCGGAGGCTGCCTGGCCGTGGGGTTTCGGTTTGCTGGGTCTGCAAATTCAGATGCTTTTGACTGTTTAGTAAGAGGACATTTACTTCCCCCTTACAGATTTGTGATTTTTCCGAAAGTTCTCTAAGCATATTCTTTCTCCTTTAGTACAAATTTGCCCGAAACTTCATGCAGTGTTTGACGACCTCAACGGCTACGGTGGTAAGTATTTATTGGCATCAATGGCGCCCATCATAATGTCACCAAAATCTCATAAATCAAAGTTCACACAACTTTTGGGTGTCCTCCAGACAGGGCAGTATAACCTGCAGACGTGCTTGAGCATGGTCCTCTTGGCGGTTTCTATGGTCATGGCCGGTTCAGGGAACTTGAAAGTGTTGCAGCTGTGCCGCTTCCTCCACAAACGCACCTTTGGCGAGATGAACTATGGCTTCCACATGGCCCATCACATGGCCCTGGGCCTGCTCTGCTTGGGCGGAGGGAGGTTGGTTGAGTTTGATTCTACCAAAATCATAATACCATTCAGTGAAATATATCAAATTGAAATCACATCAGCTCAGAGATCATCTTTACCCACACTACACATTTTATAGTCGTTATGTTTTTTTTTTAGTAGTGTTTGTTAAGGCAAGCATCACTATTACTATAGCTATACTATAGCTTAAAGGGATAGTTCACCAAAAAATAAAAATCACCCCATGATTTATTCACCCTCAAGTTATTCTAGGTGTATATGACATTCTTCTTTCAGACGAATAAAATCTGAGTTATATTAAAAAATGTCCTGGCTCTCCCAAGCTTTATAATGGCAGCAAATGGCTGATTCTGTTTTGAAGTTTATAAAAGTGCGTCTCTCCATAAGTGTTGTCAAAAGTACCGACCGCGATACTAAGTCGGTACTGACATTTTAAAAATGTGACTGAGCGCTGTTGAGCTGGAATCATAAACACCTCTGACTGCCCATTGTGCTCATGTGCTCATTGGATGCGTCTGTGATTGGCTACAATGATCAACGCACGGAAGTGTTTTGAAAGCGGGAGCAGGAGAATCTGAAAGCACAAGCAGGGGTCGACCAGTGGACCAGTTGATAGGCGCCTGCATTCAAACCGTGTGTATCTGTGTAAGCGCTCCGTGAAAACGTCATTGATGTATATTTGCAACATGTTTTTGAAGCGCTGATCATTGTAGCCAATCACAGACATATTTGATGATGTCTGTGAGCACAATGGCCAATCAGAGGTGATTCCGCTCAACAGCGCTCAAAGCATCACATTTTTAATTTAAGTACCGACTTGGTATTGCGGTCAGTACTTTTGACAACAGTACTATCCATCATATAACTGCTCCACACGGCTCCGGGGGGTTAATAAAGGCCTTTTGAAGCAAAACGATGCGTTTGTGTAAGAAAAATATCCCTATTTAAAACTTTACAAACTGTAATCTCTAACTTCTTCAAACTGTTGTACACACGTTCAGGAGAGACTGGCGTTCCAGTCTATGACGTAGGACACTCTGGTGAGAATATGCTAGTTCTCGCGAGAACCAAGTTGTGTTTTGTTCTATCCTCTGCGCTTCCGCGTTTGTCACCGGAACTTGCGCTATGCCTGCGTCCTACACTGGCACGCCAGTCTCTTGTGAACGCGCGTGCGACAGTTAGCAGAAGTTAGAGATTACATTTTTTAAAGTTTTAAATGTGGATATTTTTCTTACACAAACGCATTACTTCAGATTGCCTTTATTAACCCCCCAGAGCCGAGTGGAGCTTTTTTATGATGGATGGATGCACTTTTATGGACTTCAAAACAGAAACAGCCATTCACTGCCATTATAATGCTTTGATGAGCCAGGACTTTTTAATATAACTTGGATTGTGTTCGTCTGAAAGAAGAATGTCATATACACCATGACTTGAGGTTGAGTAAATCATGGGCTAATTTTCATTTTTGGGTGAACTATCCCTTTAAGGCAAACCCCTATCCCCAAGTATTTTTGTGGGCCAACTCGGAATTCGTCATCACTGTGGTTCCCTTGAAAAAGCTAATAAGATTTTTCATTTGGCTTTTGGATTATTAATCAAAGTAAGCTCTGTGACTGACAAAGGTTTATTACGCCGGCGCTACGTCATATTCTCGCGCATGCGTCGTGGAGGCACACACGGAAGTCGAGAACAAGTTGGATAAAGGTGTTATTTTGATTTTTTTTTGCGCACAAAAACTATTGTCGTCGCATCGTAAAATTATTGTAGAGCCACTGTGGTGAGATGGACTTTGTAACGACGTTTTAAGTGCCTTTTATGGATCTTGGGAGTGTAAATGTACTGAATGCCAATGGAGGCCTATCTGAAGCCTTTCTCAGCCATCAGCTTTCAACTAAAATATCTTCATTTGTGTTCCGAATATGAACGGAGGTCTTACGGGTGTCCAACGACCAGAGGTGGACAGTAACGAAGTACATTTACTTGAGTACTGTACTTAAGTACACTTTTTGAGTATCTGTACTTTACTGAAGTATTATTTTTTTAGGGAAACTTTTACTTTAACTTCACTACATTTGAAAGACAAATATCGTACTTTTTACTCCACTACATTTCTATCAAGGTCCTCAAAGTCAAAAGTCGTTTCTGTAGCAGCTTTGCAAGTCAGTGGATGATTTTTTTTCTTCTTTAAGCAAAATGTAAATGTCTGGGAGAAAGAGAAGCATAGACATATGGAAGAATCTGAAGTCTGTTTTTTGTGCCTCTGAGATGCCAGAGCCTGAGTACTGAATAGAGCTTTCTTTTGGGGGGTTTTCGCACTTAAACAGACCAATACACACAAAATGTCAATTTTCATTTTGGAAAGTATTCACATAAACAAAGTTGATTATGTCTTAAGTGAACGTAAACAGTTGGGGGAATATCGGATGTGTATCAGTGTGTAGGATTTGTGCATTCTGCCTTAAAGTGACAGCAGCTTTGTAAAAAGCTTTGTAACTTTTAAGTATTTAAATTAGTTCAAGGTGGTCGTATGGAGCATCAATGACTGGCTTAAACCACCATGGCATAGCGTGCATTTATACAACAATGCAACAATAATAAAATAATGCATTGACATAAAAAAGGAAATTTACTTTTGATACTTAAGTACTTTTAAAAGCAAGTACTTCTATACTTTTACTTAAGTAAAAATAGTTTTTAACAACTTTCACTTGTAACGGAGTAATGTTTGACCAGTAGTACTTTTACTCTCACTCGAGTAATGGAGTTGTGTACTTTGTCCACCTCTGCGAACGACATGAGGGTGAGGAATTAATGACAGAATTTTCATTTTTGGGTGAACTAACCCTTTAAGGGCTCATTCCTGCAGCACTATATTAAACTTTGATTTGTAACTCCTCCCACACAGGCATGAATAATTCCTCAGGACAAAGGTTGTTGGTATACGGCCAAGCAAAGCATGAGAACATGTCAGCTACAGTTCATGATATTTATAACCGCAGATAAAGTATTATTGTATTTTGTCCTCTGACTTTAAAACTACAATAATAGCTTTTTATTACAATACTTCCTCTGTTACAAAAATGTCTTCATCTCCTTTGACCCCACATTTTATTCTCTACTAAATTATGCATTAAAGGAAGTTCATCCACAAAGGAATTCTGTCATCGTTTACTCATCCTCATGTCATTCATACTTCTGCATATTCAAAGTTACATTCGGTCACACGATGCATGAGGATCGTCATTGACGTCAAATCTTGCAATGATGCTTCTTCATGCGCCAAGTTTAAAAGTGGAAGAAGCCACATGACCTCACATGAACCATGTCATTTACGTTGTCCAAAAATGTCAGATGCCACCCTGCATTCTTGCTGCTGCAGATAAGAGAAAAATGGCATATAACAAATGTATGGAAGCGCGTGTGTGTGATGCAGGTGGTGTGGTGGGCCGGTACACAGGCTCTTGAGCATTTTTAAAGCAAAATAATTTGACCTCTAACAAGGTCAATGAAAGGCACAGTAAGAGCCTCTCGTCCTGTCAGAACCTGTTCAAGTGCACTCTTCAACTCGGCCATTATTTTTAAGTGAGGCCTTTGAAAGAGCACAAATAGTACCAGTGAACAATGGATGACCAATTTCCCCCTCGCAACACAATTGCGTGCGTCACATGCACTTTGAAATATTGCCTCCTGGGACAATTGAATATGCAGCATGTGCGTCCATTGTTTGGATTGTACAAATTTTTCCGATGTCAGCTCACATGCATTGTTCACTGATTTACATTTCCCTCACTCAGCTGATAGTATGATGCCAGTCAAAAACTTGTCCAGACTGAAATTTTTCTAACATGCTTTTTTTTCCACAGGTACACCCTCAGCACCTCCAACTCAGCCATTGCTGCCCTCCTTTGTGCACTTTATCCTCATTTTCCTGCTCACAGCACAGACAACAGGTAGATGCACATCAGCTGCTAACACACACACACACACACACACACACACACACACACACACACACACACACACACACACACGTTTGTTTTTGTGAAATGTGAGGACATTCCATAGGCGTAATGGTTTTTATACCGTACAAACCGTATTTTCTATCCCCTTACACTGCCCTTGCCCCTAAACCTAACCCTCACAGGAGACTGTGCTGTTCACTTTCTGTGAAAAAAAACTTGTTCTGTATGATTTATAAGCATTTTGAAAAGTGAGGACATGGGGAACGTCCTCATATTTCACCCTCTTTTTGTAATACCTATGTCATACCCATGTCATTATACACATTTGTGTCCACACACACACACACACACACACACACACACACACACACACACACACACACACACACACACACACACACACACACACACACACACACACACACACACACACACACACACACACACACACACACACACACACACAATGAGCCAATATGGCTGTATTGTCTTCACTTCTGAGGAAAGCCACTTTCACTTTTACTATAAGTGAAACTTGTTACTCAGAATCGTGAATGTGTTCGTGCTAATCGCCTGTATCTACATGGTGTCACTGTCAACGTGTCATTTTATACATCAGGCCCAAAAAGTATTACACGTAAAAATGAGTGAATGTCTTTGCATTAGATGACAAAGTATCAAAGCAAGTGGCATTAATTTTAAAGAAACAGCACAAGCACACTTTTGTAATGAAATGTTTTATTTCAAACTCAAAATATTTTTTGTAAAACAAGACGTTTAGGCTGCGTCTGAAATCGCATACTGTATAGTAGGTACTACATTTGGTTTGAAACTTAGTTCACGACTGAAAGTACGCTCTATATAGTATGAATGTGTGTAGTAGTGTTGTCACGATACTGGAATTTCTAACTTCGATACGATACCTTAAAAAAATATCGATATTCGATACCATTTTCGAAACCACAGGGAAAAAACGCTGCATAAAGGCTACTGTCAAACTTTTTTTTTCGTCTATTGAAAGTCTAAGCAATTAAAATTATGTTGAAGAGGTCAGTTTATATGATAAAGCTTTTAAGCTTTTTCTCATATATAAACGTTGATCAATTACCATTACAATTATCCCACAAATATTTGCTAACTAATTTTGTTGCAATAGCTTACATACAGCACAAGGAAGCTTGTTTCAAATTGAATTTAAAAAGACGAGTAAACAGTAATAAAATAATAACAAATAAACAAATTACAAACAATTGCTAAATAAATACAATAGAATAAAGATACAAATTAAAAAGACTGCTTTATTTTTTCAGGTAGGTCTAACAGTATTCAGGTAAGAAACTGAATTAACAAAACAAAGTAATACAATTTAAAATAACATTGTATAATCTTCATTGTAAAAAAATTAATACATATTAATCCATTAAAGTTACACAAGTTAATCAGTCCAGAGCAGCAAGTGATCGTTTGTCTTTTTGTAGTTTGAATAATAAATAACTACTTTCCCTTTAAGACCTGACGCACGCTTGGATCCCAAACACTGTTCCTGCTACTCATTCTTCCTGAACTGGTTACGACTGTGTTCATGTTAAGACTCACCAAGATTGACATTGAGAATTTTTTTTAGTGTATTTGACCATTAATAAGCTGGAAAAAGGAGCTAATTTTTGCACTTGTATTTCAGAGGCGGCTTTATTACGGTATATGTGTGCGCTTCAGATGCGAGTGCGAAATCTGCGGGAATGAGTGGAATTAACGTTAAGTGCAACCCCGCGCGAGATTCAGACCGTTACACTAACACGCAGTCATGAGGAAATATCCGGCAGAATACGCGTTCACCGTGTTCGGAGGGTTAACCGGACTGAATGAGAGGAGGCGGGTGCGTGTCAAGTTACTCGCTGTCGGTCTGAGAGGAGAAGAGAGCGCAGCTGGTATCGATACTGTAAAAAAGGAGTATCGTATCGTTTCAGATATTTCAGTATCGATACATATCGAAATATCGATATTTTTGACAACACTAGTGTGTAGTATGAATGAACGCACTACATCTGTCATGTGACCTACAACATCATTTTTGGCGCTTCATGTCGATTCACAAATCCTCTCCCGTGGCATCATGGGATAGTAAAGTGTCCATCGGATGCACACTTCAGAGTCTCACCAGAAGTATTAGGTCATTCAGGTACTTTTCGCCTACTGTTTTATGAATTCGGACATGCTACTCAGCTCACACACTGTTTTTCACCTACATATAGTATGGAAGTAGGCATATTCGGATGAGACGATTTAATTTCTGCTACTACCACAAAAAATAGAAATGACATTAACCTTTGACTTAACAGTAATTGAAACGTGTACTCCCGAATTGCTAACTACAACCGGCTAGTCAGACTGGCGGAAAGGTTTGGGTTTTTAGGTTGGAAGCAGGGCTTGACATGAACGTTTTTGCTCAGCAGCCACTGTGGCTAGTGGTTTTCCAAAGTTACTAGTCGCTGAACATTTTCACTGGCCACAATGTTTACATTGATACCACGGGGGAAAAACATATAGATATTTTTGACATTTATCTCATAATTTGTCAACGTGTATATTAGGCTGCTGTCACTTTAAGACCTGACGCACGGATCATTATACTGTTACACGTGTGTTTTCTTTCTCCACCTTTTATGTTCACTTAAAACATAATTGACTGTATTTACGAGAATACTCGCCAAGACCGGCATTTTGACATAATTTTGTTTGTATTAGACTGTAAGCGCAATAAGCAGCGAAAAATAAAAAAATTTAGTCCTGAGAGGCGGCTTTATGTGCCAACACTTTGGGTGTGAACACGAAATCTGCAGGAATTAGTCAAATTCAAGCCCTGTCACACCAACAATATTCATCCAGAGCAAATGTAGCGTGTGATTGAGTGAGTGGAGGCGGGTTTGTGTCACTCGCTGTCAGAGAGATGAGAGAGAGAGAGAGAAAGAGAAGCTGGTTTCGTGTGTCTATTCTGCGGAAAATTAGTATTGGAAGCGTTTCAGATATTTCAGTATCGATATGTATACATACATTGCACTTGGTTTATTTCAGATGTCTTTTTTAAAAGACTACAATTAAAAAAATAATAGCCTATATGAAGAGTTTCGTTGCAAAACGAGATATATCCATTTTGAGAAATGTTGGTTATTTGACATTATTATTTAAGACATCAACAGTCAAGTTCATTCACAATTTTTTGTAAATTAAACTATTACTTGAGCTCAGTGAAGGCCAGGGACACAATATTCTTCAAATCCAGGATATTTTTTATTTAATTTTATGTCCATAAATAGTTCATAAATAAGTCAAAAACCATGCCAAAATGCAATATATTTATCTTAACATTGTCAAACATCTTAAATTGGTTAAAAAACAATACATCATAAATATATGGAATAGTATATACAAAGATTGATTAATAATAATAAGATTCCGAGTTAGTTGTGGCCAGAACATACACAACATAATTTTTTTTTTTTTTTTTTTTTTTGCAAAACGCTATATATCCACCTTAGGCTATATTCTACTACTGTAATACCATTAAGAAAAGCTAGTGAATCAATGTTTTTTGTGTGTGTTTGTGTTTGTGTTTGTGTTTGTGTTTGTGTTTGTGTTTGTGTGTGTGTGTGTGTGTGTGTGTGGGCATGACAGACCAACATTACTTGCAGTCGCACAATGACCACAATTCATCTTTGGATGTTTTCCCTCCCCTGAATGCCTTGCCCGTTTGGTCTTCTCCCTTTGATGATTTTCTTTAGATGCCTTCCTCTTTCTCCCAACAGCAGCTGGAATGATCGGCTCCAATCCGTCATCGAAATCCATAACGTTAGCTTGACTCTGAAGCTTTGATTCTCTGACTGACAGACAGCTGTTGATCAGTGACGTAGCGTACATGACTGACAGCTCGCCTACAGTATAAACAATTAAATGGTAAACGTTTTTTAGTTAGCCTATTGAATCCTCTTTTTAAAAATATGTTTTTTGTTTTGATATTATCGTTAAATCACTGAGCAAACTCGGAGCACTTCACCGGTGACTCTCTCCTCGCGTGACATCCTGAGCTCGCGCAGCATCCTGAACGTTCTATTTCGCACTTTGTAAAGAAACTGGGCTGGCGGATATCGCGTTTTGAGAAAAAATACATTTTGTAGTAGGCTTAAAATGTACATTTTTAAATCTTATTAATGGCAGCAATTCACACATAGATTAAGTTACATTTAAACAGTGATTTCCAATAATAAAATCCAAATGTCAAAAAATGGCGTTTATCGCGTTTTGCAACCGAACTCTTCATATATAGAATTCATCCTGCCAAAGTGGCTAGAAGGAGTGACTACACGCCACTGCTGAAATACACACACATTTGGTGTGTGCTTTAAATCAGCTTTTTTTTTATTCTCCTAAACATATGTTCCTGTTCTTCTTTGAAGGTATCACCTTCAGGCATTGCGCCACCTGGCTGTGCTCGCAGCAGAACCTCGTCTGCTGGTTCCTGTAGACGTGGACACACTCAAACCCTGCTACGCTCTGCTAGATGTCACCTACAAGGTATGTGCCGCACGCCTTTCAAAACGTACACTTACTCACATGCAGTTACAGCCAGTGTTATTTATATACTATTATAGTGGTTATTATTTTTAGAATAAGCTTTTATATTTTATATTATATAATTAAAGATGAATTTGACCTTCATTACCAGGTCAAAAAGCCTCCTCAAAAGTGCACTGCAAACACATTCAGATCTGGCACGTTTCATGATCCCAATTCTTTATTCAAATCACTTTTTTTCCCAATGCCATTTGTTGTTGAAGACTGCGTAATTATCACGTAGCTCAACATCTAGTCCCGTTGCATGTGAAGCCATTAGGCCACATCAAAGAGATTCTTGGGTGATAAACATGGCGAAGGACTGTTGAAGGTTGACTGTGGCGTCTGACCATGTCTCTCCTGCTGCTTTGAGAGGACTCATCTTTTCAATTAAATGACGCCAGCCAAAGGAAGGGAACCAGCTGTTCACAGCAATTACAAGGACGTCTTTGCTCACGCAGGCATAGAGTCACGCATAGCAGACGTATACATTGTGATGCAAGGCGTTAGGTTTCTAATCTGTTTGTGCGTGCATGTGGTATATGTTTAATAGGAGACGCAGTGGTACGAAGAGACAACCGTGGAGTTGATGGCTCCCACCATGCTGCCTGAACTTCACCTTCTGAAACGGGTAACAAATTAAACTTCCACTTCCAAGTATAGCTCATGTGAAGTCCCTCAATCTGACCTTTAATTTTTTTCTCTTTGCATCCAGATTAAGGTAAAAGGTCCACGATATTGGGAGCTAAACATCGACATCAGTAAAGGAACCCATCATCTGCAGTAAGTCTGCATGTAGATTAACAGAGATGGAGTCAAACTAAACAGCTTTGAGCTTGGTTCCATAACCTCAGCTGCCTATCTAGACAGTATTTCGAGGCATCGTAGCCACGGTCCATATGCGAACACTTTCCCAATAGGTGGCCCGCAATTTCTTTTAGCAATCTAAGGAGCAACACATGTTCTTCTAGATGAAGCAATCCCATAATGCACTGCGACAAGATCGTGGGGGTGGGGGAAATCATCCAAAAGAGGCTAAAATGTTCATATTTAAATTAATATAAATAGATTAACCACATTTTTAAATTGACTATATACACACTACCATGTTATTAATTTACATTTTATTCAAATTTATTCAGCTTTTATGCATTCAATTGATCAAAAGTGACAGCAAAGACATTTATGTTACAAAGGCTTTCCATTTCAAATAAATGCTGTTCTTTCTTTTCATCAAAGAATCTTCCACAGAAAATATGAAGCAGCGCAACTGTTTTCACATTGATGATAATAATAATAATAAAAATAATAATAATAGATGTTTTTGAGCTGTAAATTATCATATTACAATTATTTCTGAAGGGTCATGTGACACTGAAGACTGGAGTAATGATGCTGAAAATTCAGCTTTGATCACAGGAATAAATTACATTTTACAATACATTTAAATAGTAAACAGTTCTTTTATATTGTAGTAATTTTTACTAATATTACTGTTTTTACTGTATTTTTTATCAAATAAATGCAGCCTTGGTGAGTATTTTGAAGTAGACTTCTTTCAAAAACATAAAGTCTTACAGACCCCAAACTTTTGACCAGTAGTGTAGTTTTATGCTTAATGACATGCTGACATCTCAAGCGAATCAATATCAGCTCTATTTGTGTGTCACATGTTTAGTAAGTTCCAGGTCAGTTAGTATGCTGCTTTAGAAAGAAGCTCCATATGTAGACAGCAAGCCAGCTCACCAGGGGCCGGATTCACCAAAATCTTCTTAAGAAAGAAGTTAAGAAAAATCTTATGATAAGTTCGTAAGAATGTTCCTAAGTGCAATTCTTAAAAAATTCTTAAGTTCTGAAATATTTTCTTAAAGGTCCCATGGCATGGAATTTTTTATTATTATTTTATAATGTTTCCTGAGGTGTACTTGTATTGTTATTCCAGTGTCCATAAACTCGTTAGTCAGCTAGAAAAATTGACTCTAGAGAGGAGCATTTTGCTAAATATATGCACCATATTACATATTCATTATAATTTGTAATGTTCTTCAATATTGAATGCATGTTTGAATTAACCTGGCAAGTTTTTATGACAGCCACCATTTAAATGTTTATATTTCAAAAAATATGTATATTATTATGTAATTTGTAACGTTAATATTATAACTTTATTATTATAAAAAAACATGTAATTTTGTGTAATTTAAGTGTTTGTACAAATCAGTTCATTTTTACCTTTAATGTTAGTACATAATTAGTACAACTGACTCCCATAGTTTACAGCATTAGTTAAGAGATTTGTTTTCCCAAATTTGTTTTAGATTTTAGATTTATCATGAGATTTGTTTTACATACCAAATTTGCCATGTATTGTACCTTATATATATATCCAAAATAATCAAGAACCAAGCCTTTCCAAAGTTTTTTTTGTGACAATTTATTTATTTCATTTAACTCATTCTTTTTTTTAATGACAAAAACGAAATAGTTTTTCAGTTATCACAACTATTCTAACACTGGTTATTCAATAAACAGATATTACTGTTACTAAACTCTGTTCAAAAGAAATTTAATTCCAAATTGATCCATATCGTGATACGTATCGTATCGTGACGTCAGTATCATGATGAGTATCGTATCGTGACATTGTTGCTGATACACAGCCCTACCGCTGCACCCATGGGACGGCAGCAAAGTTCCTTGATTATTACACAGGAATGAGAGAATAGTTCCTAGCCATATCGGCCTAGAAAAATCAAGTTTTAAATAGGATTTTTTTTTTTAGCGAGATGCTAACGGTCTAATCAGATTCAATGATCTATGCTAAGCTATGCTAAAAGTGCTACCGACACACCCGGAGATTGGCTGAATGGATTCGAAAACGGTAACTCTAGGGGAGACGGAAAATGAGCCTATTTTCAAAAAAAGTGGCGTGTTCCTTTAAGATAGAAAATAAGAAATTGGCAGTTAAGAAGAATTTTATTCTTAAGAATGTTTCGTGAATCCGGCTCCAGGTTTTGGAAGTTAACTGTGACCAGGAGTAGAGTGATTTGAGTATATTCTGTTTTCTAGATCCATCCTGTCCAGAGGCGGCGTTCTCTATGTGAAACTGCGTGCCGGACAGCTCCCGTACAAGGACGACCCTCAAGGCTGGAAGAGTTTATTGGCCCCCAACCTCAACAATAGAAGCGCTGAAGTTCGCACATTTAAGGTCGGTCTGTGTGCCCGAACAAACTGGTTTGGCCAATGTCTGTCATATGTCTGTTTGTAAAGCTGTCATTTCATTCAAGCATTAAACCGTTCATGCAAATACAGAGCATAAAGATGTTTCCGGATGTTTGCTGAGGTCTTGTGTTCCTAATTGGATTAATGCAGCATAATGTGTTCTTTCAAACTACAGCAATGAGCCATTTTTCCCTTCCCTCCCACTCTTTCGTCTCCTACGCAGCCCGAGGCCATCTCAACCTTCACCTCAGATGCTGCTTTGGTCTCCTTCGCCGAATACTTCTGCAGAGCCTCGGAAAACATGAAGCATGTGAGACCATAAACATGTTGTTTTAAGGCAGAGTGCTTGGTTTGTGCAGTCGGAAAAAAGTGTTCATGTCCCTGCAGAGCTTTTGCATTCGTAAGGAAAGAGATGTGGATACTAAATAGCTGTCAGAGACACAATTTCACTCTACTGAGACAACTTGATCTTTTAAAAACTGTTTCGGTAAAGCGAAAGGCCTCGATCGACACATTCCAGGATGCAATTGTGTAGTAATTAATATATATTTTTAAAACATCCATGACAGATGAAGAGTTTCCACGTCAGTGTTTAGTAGAACAGCCGTTGGGTTTTGTGTTTATGGATTTTAAGAGGGTTATTATGGGTCATTTTCATCTTAAAGGGATGTTCTGTGTTCTGTTATTAAGGTTGGGAATCGAAAATCGATTACAATTCTGGAATCAGATACTTAAAGGAATCGATAAGAGGAATCGAATCCTGAACTTGTGTGCATTTTAAAATGTCTTTAAACCGTTCAAGCGCAAGAAGACCTGTTAAACATTACCCTTGCAGGCAAATCTTCCTGGCCTAACTCCAGGGCTAACTTTAAAACTATTTGTCAGGTAACTGTGCGTTTAAACGGTACCCTTGCAGGCAAATCTTCCTG
Organism: Gobio gobio; assembly: GCF_949357685.1. Taxonomy (NCBI): domain Eukaryota; kingdom Metazoa; phylum Chordata; class Actinopteri; order Cypriniformes; family Gobionidae; genus Gobio; species Gobio gobio. Next base: position 44,805,848 of record NC_137111.1, read on the forward strand.
GCCTAACTCCAGGGCTAACTTTAAAAATATTTGTCAGGTAACTGTGCGTTTAAACGGTACCCTTGCAGGCAAATCTTCCTGGCCTAACTCCAGGGCTAACTTAAAAAATATTTGTCAGGTAACTGTGTGTTTAAACGGTACCCTTGCAGGCAAATCTTCCTGGCCTAACTCCAGGGCTAACTTTAAAAATATTTGTCAGGTAACTGTGCGTTTAAACGGTACCCTTGCAGGCAAATCTTCCTGGCCTAACTCCAGGGCTAACTTTAAAAATATTTGTCAGGTAACTGTGCGTTTAAACAGTACCCTTGCAGACAAATCTTCCTGGCCTAACTCCAGGGCTAACTTTAAAAATATTTGTATGGTAACTGTGCGTTTAAACAGTACCCTTGCAGGCAAATCTTCCTGGCCTAACTCCAGGGCTAACTTTAAAAATATTTGTCAGGTAACTGTGCGTTTAAACAGTACCCTTGCAGACAAATCTTCCTGGCCTAACTCCAGGGCTAACTTTAAAAATATTTGTATGGTAACTGTGCGTTTAAACAGTACCCTTGCAGGCAAATCTTCCTGGCCTAACTCCAGGGCTAACTTTACAAATATTTGTCAGCTAACTCTGTGTTTAAACAGTACCCTTGCAGGCAAATATTCCTGGCCTAACTCCAGGGCTAACTTTAAAAATATTTGTCAGGTAACTGTGCGTTTAAACGGTACCCTTGCAGGCAAATCTTCCTGGCCTAACTCCAGGGCTAACTTTAAAAATATTTGTCAGGTAACTGTGCGTTTAAACAGTACCCTTGCAGACAAATCTTCCTGGCCTAACTCCAGGGCTAACTTTAAAAATATTTGTATGGTAACTGTGCGTTTAAACAGTACCCTTGCAGGCAAATCTTCCTGGCCTAACTCCAGGGCTAACTTTAAAAATATTTGTCAGGTAACTGTGCGTTTAAACAGTACCCTTGCAGACAAATCTTCCTGGCCTAACTCCAGGGCTAACTTTAAAAATATTTGTATGGTAACTGTGCGTTTAAACAGTACCCTTGCAGGCAAATCTTCCTGGCCTAACTCCAGGGCTAACTTTAAAAATATTTGTCAGGTAACTGTGCGTTTAAACAGTACCCTTGCAGACAAATCTTCCTGGCCTAACTCCAGGGCTAACTTTAAAAATATTTGTCAGGTAACTGTGCGTTTAAACAGTACCCTTGCAGACAAATCTTCCTGGCCTAACTCCAGGGCTAACTTTAAAAATATTTGTATGGTAACTGTGCGTTTAAACAGTACCCTTGCAGGCAAATCTTCCTGGCCTAACTCCAGGGCTAACTTTAAAAATATTTGTCAGGTAACTGTGCGTTTAAACAGTACCCTTGCAGACAAATCTTCCTGGCCTAACTCCAGGGCTAACTTTAAAAATATTTGTCAGGTAACTGTGCGTTTAAACAGTACCCTTGCAGACAAATCTTCCTGGCCTAACTCCAGGGCTAACTTTAAAAATATTTGTATGGTAACTGTGCGTTTAAACAGTACCCTTGCAGGCAAATCTTCCTGGCCTAACTCCAGGGCTAACTTTAAAAATATTTGTATGGTAACTGTGCGTTTAAACAGTACCCTTGCAGGCAAATCTTCCTGGCCTAACTCCAGGGCTAACTTTAAAAATATTTGTCAGGTAACTGTGCGTTTAAACAGTACCCTTGCAGACAAATCTTCCTGGCCTAACTCCAGGGCTAACTTTAAAAATATTTGTATGGTAACTGTGCGTTTAAACAGTACCCTTGCAGGCAAATCTTCCTGGCCTAACTCCAGGGCTAACTTTAAAAATATTTGTCAGGTAACTGTGCGTTTAAACAGTACCCTTGCAGACAAATCTTCCTGGCCTAACTCCAGGGCTAACTTTAAAAATATTTGTCAGGTAACTGTGCGTTTAAACAGTACCCTTGCAGACAAATCTTCCTGGCCTAACTCCAGGGCTAACTTTAAAAATATTTGTATGGTAACTGTGCGTTTAAACAGTACCCTTGCAGGCAAATCTTCCTGGCCTAACTCCAGGGCTAACTTTAAAAATATTTGTATGGTAACTGTGCGTTTAAACAGTACCCTTGCAGGCAAATCTTCCTGGCCTAACTCCAGGGCTAACTTTAAAAATATTTGTCAGGTAACTGTGCGTTTAAACAGTACCCTTGCAGACAAATCTTCCTGGCCTAACTCCAGGGCTAACTTTAAAAATATTTGTATGGTAACTGTGCGTTTAAACAGTACCCTTGCAGGCAAATCTTCCTGGCCTAACTCCAGGGCTAACTTTAAAAATATTTGTCAGGTAACTGTGCGTTTAAACAGTACCCTTGCAGACAAATCTTCCTGGCCTAACTCCAGGGCTAACTTTAAAAATATTTGTCAGGTAACTGTGCGTTTAAACAGTACCCTTGCAGACAAATCTTCCTGGCCTAACTCCAGGGCTAACTTTAAAAATATTTGTATGGTAACTGTGCGTTTAAACAGTACCCTTGCAGGCAAATCTTCCTGGCCTAACTCCAGGGCTAACTTTAAAAATATTTGTCAGGTAACTGTGCGTTTAAACAGTACCCTTGCAGACAAATCTTCCTGGCCTAACTCCAGGGCTAACTTTAAAAATATTTGTCAGGTAACTGTGCGTTTAAACAGTACCCTTGCAGACAAATCTTCCTGGCCTAACTCCAGGGCTAACTTTAAAAATATTTGTATGGTAACTGTGCGTTTAAACAGTACCCTTGCAGGCAAATCTTCCTGGCCTAACTCCAGGGCTAACTTTAAAAATATTTGTATGGTAACTGTGCGTTTAAACAGTACCCTTGCAGGCAAATCTTCCTGGCCTAACTCCAGGGCTAACTTTAAAAATATTTGTCAGGTAACTGTGCGTTTAAACAGTACCCTTGCAGACAAATCTTCCTGGCCTAACTCCAGGGCTAACTTTAAAACTATTTGTCAGGTAACTGTGCGTTTAAACAGTATCCTTGCAGACAAATCTTCCTGGCCTAACTCCAGGGCTAACAAGATCGCTCTCCTGTCTCTCAACCTCTTTCACCCAGATGTTAAAATTCAAACGATACCCTGTTATACGTTAAGTGTTATCGCCAGCATATTTCTCATGTGGTTGAAAAATTATTAAGGCCTCCCTCAGTTTGCATAAAAAACCACAAACATGTGTAGAGTAATCTGGGATGGAAACGTGTACATTTTTAGGGAAACAGACATTTTGGATCCAAAATCAGTCATTTGTAGTTCCTAGTGTCAGTACTTGCCTTTTAAATATAAAAGTATAAAATCAAAAGCGTGTCTCAAATGCTCTCCACAGGCCCATGCACATTTCTTTAAGATCTCTGGACATCATCTAGTATGTTGTCAAATACAACATACAATAATGCAACTCCCCCTCATTGTGTATAAACAAACGTCAAATGTGTTTATAGTAAATACTCTTATAATGGAAGCTCAGCAGGTGAGCGGGCGGTACCACAAATAAAAACTTTCAGTTTCAAACGTATAACCGTAATACATCAAAGTAGATTTGTTGTCATTTCTTTCCTACTGTATGAAGAGCAAATTAAATGACTTGCAGAGACCAGATAATAAACACTGAATGCATCTGAACCGCCATGAACCCTCAGAAGTGACTGATTTAGAACGCTCTGCAGTCACACTTTATTTACATTTACATTTATGCATTTGGCAGACGCTTTTATCCAAAGAGACTTACATTGCATTCAAGGTACACATTTTACATTTTGTCAATTCTTGCTTTCCCTGGGAATCGAACCCATGACCTTGGCGTTGCTAGCACCATGCTCTACTGTTTGAGCTACAGGAAAGCATAGTCCTATTTAGATAGTCCACTTTAGACACTCTACTGACTATAAGTAACTTTGCGAGTACAATAGTGTTACCCGCTCAACTCAACACCAGAGACTTAAGTTATTTTCAACAGAGTTTGACATTTGACTTGTTGCTAAACTAATGGCATGATATTCTAATAAAACAATATTCATATCACAAAATCAGGGTGAAATAATCAATTTTAATTAGACTTTGCCATTTTTAGTGATACTACTTAATATAAGTTTATCATTTTTATTTCTTGGATAATTTATTGTAGCACGTTCTGGTATTGCCTTTGTGATGGATTCACGCAAGCCACTTTAGAATACTATCTAAAATTACTATTTTATAAGGCAGCGAAGTGAATATCAAGAGTGTGTCTTATTATGATGCCTTAAAATACTACTGAGGCGACTCACTCGGTTTTGGAACAGTGCATGTGTCACAGTAGCTATAAATATTAATGAATACAGTAAACATGAGAGTAAAAATGACCCACTTTCCTGCTACGCTTCCCTTATGTGGATTACAATAAACATTTCCATTTCAAACTGAGGGATGAACTTTATTTTCTGTTGTAAGCACAAATGCACTTCATAGACATGAAGGTGTAAATGACTGAAAGTTCATGTATGGGTTGTGTTGCTGTAGTTTACACATGCTATCTTGTTTCTACAGAAGCAGGAGACAGTGGCTTTACTGTCAGCGATTCTGTATGAATGTGTGACACAGGAAAACCCAGAGATGCTGCCAACACACATCTCTATTGACCAGGTCAGTTACAGTAAAGCATGAAAGCACTCATAGAAATACATGAAAATAGTGCATTTTAATTTTTGTGTGTATATATATATATATATATATATATATATATATATATATATATATATATATATATATATATATATATATATATATATTTATTGTATTTATTTGTGTTCAAAAGTTTGGCGTCTTTGAAAAAAAGGTTTTGAAAGAAGTCTCTTCTGCTCACCAAGGCTGCATTTATTTAATAAAAAATGCAGTAAAAACAGTAATATTGTGAAATATTATTACAATTTCATATAACTGTTTTCTATGTGAATATATTATAAAATGTAATTTATTCCTGTGATCAAAGCTTAATTTTCAGCATCATTACTCCAGTCTTCAGTGTCACATGATCCTTCAGAAATCATTCTAATACTGATTTGCTGCTCAAGAAACATTTATGAATTTTATCAATGATGAAAACAGTTCATATTTTTGTGGAAACCATGATTCTTTTCAGAATTTCTTTGATGAATAGAAAGTTCAAAAGAACAGCATTTATTTGAAATTAAGTTATAACATTACAAATGTCTGTCACTTTTATACAATTGAATGCGTCCTTGCTGAATAAAAGTGTTTGGGTAACCATTTTTCCCTACTGGTCCTGGGTCCTAAGCGAAGACCAAGAGTCAGGAGTTAGATTAATTAAATACATTTTTTTTTCTTCAAGTCTCACAAGGAGTTCGTAGGCCGCGCTCCCTCTACCAGTCTCCCCGCCTCCACCTATCGTACATACAATTTCTGAACAGTTATACTGTTTTCAAGGTCTAACCACGTCATTACTGCCATGTGGAATGATTCTGATTGGCAGAGAAAATGCACAGTCACTGTAAATTTCCACACAAGGATAGATAGCAGAGCATATCACTAAACTAGGCAGACTAGTTGTCGCCCCATCACTAGAATTAGATCGTTGTTGACCTCGGAGGTTGTAGAAAGGCGTCTTCAAGTCTGGTGTTGTGTGCAGAAAATGTCCATCTTCAATATTGGGCCTGCATAGATCATGCAAAGCACACACACAAAAGCTCCCTAGAAAGACAGCTCTCCCAAGGTTAGAGAGTATTAACTACATATCAACAAAGCACTTCACCAAAACATGCTGATAGCATGTGCTTTTCTCTCAGTGAGAGAGACAGACAATAGTACAGACCATATTCATCTTGATTCTTTAGGGTTTCAGTAAAAGGAAATATCAAATTAAATAAATAAAATGAAAGACAAATCCACATATCATCTCTGGAAGCCGGTGCTAAATGAGCAATCTCTGTTACTGCATTCCTGACGAGTTGGAGGTGTGTGATGCCTCTAAAATCCAAACACACGACAACATGTTCTGAAGTGTTTTTTGCGAAACATCACACACGCCCAGGACAGACCCTCAGTCACCACTCAGAGACCAAATACAAACTTTAGAAAATATAAAGGAAGAAACAATCATTGATCCTCTTGATATAAGCAAAATCATAACTGGAAAGAATCATTAAAATCATTATAATTATATAGGAGGATGAATATTGATTGAGGCTTTGATTTATGAATTTAAGTAGGATATATATATATACACACTCACCTAAAGGATTATTAGGAACACCTGTTCAGTTTCTCATTAATGCAATTATCTAATCAACCAATCACATGGCAGTTGCTTCAATGCATTTAGGGCTGTGGTCCTGGTCAAGGTCTCCTGAACTCCAAACTGAATGTCAGAATGGGAAAGAAAGGTGATTTAAGCAGTTTTGAGCGTGGCATGGTTGTTGGTGCCAGACGGGCCGGTCTGAGTATTTCACAATCTGCTCAGTTACTGGGATTTTCACACACAACCATTTCTAGGGTTTACAAAGAATGGTGTGAAAAGGGAAAAACATCCAGTATGCGGCAGTCCTGTGGGCGAAAATGCCTTGTTGATGCTAGAGGTCAGAGGAGAATGGGCCGACTGATTCAAGCTGATAGAAGAGCAACTTTGACTGAAATAACCACTCGTTACAACCGAGGTATGCAGCAAAGCATTTGTGAAGCCACAACACGCACAACCTTGAGGCGGATGGGCTACAACAGCAGAAGACCCCACCGGGTACCACTCATCTCCACTACAAATAGGAAAAAGAGGCTACAATTTGCACGAGCTCACCAAAATTGGACAGTTGAAGACTGGAAAAAAAAATGTTGCCTGGTCTGATGAGTCTGGATTTCTGTTGAGACATTCAGATGGTAGAGTCAGAATTTGGCGTAAACAGAATGAGAACATGGATCCTTCATGCCTTGTTACCACTGTGCAGGCTGGTGGTGGTGGTGTAATGGTGTGGGGGATGTTTTCTTGGCACACTTTAGGCCCCTTAGTGCCAATTGGGCATCGTTTAAATTAGTGGTGTCAACAATAATCGATTCAGCGATGCATCGCAATGCGGGGCATGCACGATTCAGCATCGATGCGGCAAAGTGCCATAATCGATTATGTCACCGTTTATTTTCTGGACTTGAGTTGGACAATAAAGTTGTGAAGTTTCAATTATTTCCAGGGTCATAACAACAACAATCAAGATGGCTGAGGCGGAGGGAGATGACCGCGATAGACGGGTATTAAAAACGCACCCAAAGATTGGAAAGCGGACATCTGGGCACATTTCGGATTCTGACGCCGGCTTCACACCGCACGCGGAGCGGTGGGTATGGAGAGCCGGAGCCCGCGCCCCCATTGTGGATTCACACTGGCAGCGTTTGTCTCGCGCGGATATTGCAAATGCAGACAAATATTGTACATTATGTCACATTTACGGTCTTCTCCTCCGAGCCCCGTCTGTCTCGTGCTTTGATTTATGATGGGCAGCATGCTGCAAATGCGACCGTGTTCCCCTCTGTCCCAAACACATATGCATATAACTTGTTGTATATAAGTAGTTCACATGATAAATGTAAGTTAACGTTAAAGTGAATATATGCTTCTAGTTTTAATAATTTAAACAGGCTTTTGAAGTTTGGGCAAAAACTTCTGGCAGTGTTGTGTTTTTAATTTTTTTAACAGCTCTGGATGTCATATGGTGATTGTGAAACACACGGGGCACTTCACTACATGATTTCATGGTGGAATTTGTTATTTTCCATGTTAATCTGGTCAGTTTTGATCAAGAACAATCCACTGTGGCTTTAAATCAGCGTGAGCAGCGCGGCAAAATAGACTCGGCGCCGAAACGATCGCGGCACTGCTGCTTCTCCTCCTGCGATGCGCTGCCGCGCCGCCTCTGCGTGCGATGTGAATGCTCTAATCTGTTAACATGGGCGCCGAAAAAAATATGCGCTGCTTACGCCCTGCTAACGCGCCTGCCACACTAAAATCAAGCACGAGAATTGACGAGTCCCTAGTGTCAACGTTACTGTGTGTGTTGCACTGAATATTTTTATTGCTGGGTGCCTGGGTGGTGGTTGTTGTTACAATAGTGTGACTGTAATTACGGATTAATATTTGCACAGGAGTTCATGAAGTGCCCTGTCTCAAAGCTTTTTACTGTACCATTCAATTTTATTTTATTTAATGACATTTATGTCAAAGATACAGGAGAGTGATAATACACACATAGCAGCCAATACAATCTGTTGTTCAATATCTGACTGCTTGTATTGCCTCATGACTGATTAAAAATTTGCCTTGTTGTGTGCAGTAGAATTTTGATGCATCGCAATGCATCGTAGAATCGAATTGAATCGAATCGTTACCTGGTGAATCGTAATCGAATCGAATTGTGAGGGCAGTGCCAATGCACACCCCTAGTTTAAATGCCACGGCCTACCTGAGCATTGTTTCTGACCATGTCCATCCCTTCATGACCACCATGTACCCATCCTCTGATGGCTACTTCCAGCAGGATAATGCACCATGTCACAAAGCTTGAATCATTTCAAATGCGCTAAACGGATGCGTTCGAACGTTATGCTCACGTCTCGCGCATGACACGGCTTTCAAGAACTTTGCATCTAGACCTTGCATTTTTTTCTTTACACTGACAAGTCATGCATTTTTAACAGTTAACACACGTTCTGCGTGAACTGGCCCTAAGACTTGTGTATGTGTGATCCTCTCTGTAGGCCGTGCGGACTCTGGAGCGGGGCGATCTATGCGAGACGTTCAGTCTGTGGCAGATGAAGCTGGTGTTGGAGCTCTGCGAGAGCAGGGTCCTGCAGCAGCGGCTCAGAGAGACACACCGACAGACCCGCGGTCTTCTGCTCAACTCAGAGTTCCTGCCCGTCATGAAGAGCTCGGCCGACAGAGCCCTGGATCACTGGCTCTGTGGTGAGTAACAGGACAAAGGGCATCAGCGTCTAGAGGCATCTTTACACAGATAAGGCTGCTCTGTGCCTGCTCAAAATTCTGTGTAAATATGCAATGCAGCATAAAAGTCAGACTAAATGATAGGGGTGGGTATTGACAACATTTCACGATTCGATTTCGATTCACAAGCCTTTGATTCGGTTTTGATTAGATTAGATTCAATATTGATTATTTTGTGTATATATATATATATACACGTGTATATCAGGTACAATAAATGCCAGATTTTCTTTAAACAAATCTCTTAACTAATGCTGTAAACTATGGGAGTCAGTTGGTACTTCATTACTATAATATTGAAGGTGATTCTATAAAAACACTTAAAGGGATAGTTCACCCAAAAATCATCATTTACTCACCCTCAAGTTGTTCCAAACCTGTATGAGTTTCTTTGTTCTGCTGATCCCAAAAGAAGATATTTTGAAGAATGTTTGTAACCAAGCAGAGAGAGCAACCATTGACTACCATAGTATTAGTACCATAGTAAGGGAAAAACAACACAATACTGTGCCTCTATATTGGATCCGACAGAAACGGTGCAACACACTAATGTGAGTAAAACATGTTTTTATATGTGATAGTATTGCATTGTTACAGATCGTTTGATATCTATTGATTACATACCTTAGCACGCGGTCACAGGCTGGAGAAGGTGTTATTGGTTCATTCGTGATCTCACTCTGACTTTTAACGTCAGTGCTTGCAAAGTGTGTGTGTGTGTACGGTTCGTGGTTATATTTACTTCGGGCCGACTAAGTAATACAAAAATAACATTCCTTTCTTGTGCGTGCGTGTGTGTGGGTCTCGGTTATTCACTGATCAGGCCGACCAAGCGTGTGTGTGTGTACGGTTCGCGGTTATATTCACTTCGGGCCGACCAAGTAATACAAAAAATAACATTCCTTTCTTGTGCGTGCGTGTGTGTGTGGGTCTCGGTTATTCACTGATCAGGCCGACCAAGCGTGTGTGTGTGTACGGTTCGCGGTTATATTCTAGGGCTGCAACGACGCGTCGACGTCGTCGATGACGTCGACTACGAAAATACGTCGACGTGCGTGAAATGCGTCGACGCGTCGGCGGCACATTATTTACGTTCTAGAATGGAACAGAAGATCTAGAATAATGGCAGCTTCTGCTCCCGGGCATAGTGAAAATGATCATTTATCATATAAAGCCAGACCGCGACATTCAAAAGTGTGGGAGTACTTTAAACAGAAGCCGAATAAAACTGCTTTGTTCGCTCTGTAACGCCGGTTTCACACTGCACGCGGTGACAGAGCAGGAGCTGTGCGCGTGGAGAGCTTTCACACTGCAGTCAGTGTTGCCAAGTCCGCTTTTTTCCGCGGAATTGGGCTACTTCTACACTGTTGCCGCGGGCTGTGTCTCATGTCCGCGGGTTGAAGCAAAAAAACACACATATTTAACCCCCCGAACGCGATGTTTACCAGAGAACCTCCCCGAAACGCGATTGGGCTTGTTTTGGGCTAGTTTTGAGTAACGAATGGGTGGGTTTTGTTGTGTAAACCTGGCAACCCTGCTGCCAGTGTTCTCTCGCGCAGCTGAACGCGCCACGCGTGTATTGCAACAGACGGTCACATTTTCCGGGGTTCTTCTCCGACCCCAGTACGTCTCGTGCTTTTATTTATTATGGGCTGCATTTATCTCCTGTATATGCGACCTGGTTCCGCTCTGTCCCAAACACATATGCATAATAACTTGCTGTATACAGGTAGTTTACATGATTAAAGTAACATTACAGTTAAGATATGCCTCTAGCTTTAATCATTTAAATGTGTCTTTGAAGTTTGGGCAAAAACTTCTGGCAGCTTTAGTCGTTGTTTATGCACATGTATCTTCAAAATAGACGACTAGTTATACTATATTAAAACTATGCTGAAAGCTCCTGTATGTGAACCTTTTGCAGATAAATACAAGTGCATTTTCGTTTACTACTGACACAAATCAATAAGTAAATCATACTCAACTACTATAGTAAACAACTTTTCCTAATTAGGCCTACTCTGTATACATTTTATGATGAATAGTATCATTATATATTATGTTTAAAAAGCTTCTTGTGTTCATATATTTAATTATAAAATGGCATAATATGTACACTACCCTTCCTGAAATACAATTAATATTGTCATCATTCATTGATTTCATGTTAAAATAATATACAAATTCACTACCCTCTTTGAAATACAATAATCAGTAAAAAAGAATAATAAGATTAATCTGGAAAAAATAATCGTTAGATTAGTCGACTAATCGGAAAAATAATCGTTAGATTAGTCGACAGAAAAAATAATCGTTAGTTGCAGCTCTATTATATTCACTTCGGGCCGACCAAGTAATACAAAAAATAACATTCCTTTCTTGTGCGTGCGTGTGTGTGGGTCTCGGTTATTCACTGATCAGGCCGACCAAGCGTGTGTGTGTGTACGGTTCGCGGTTATATTCACTTCGGGCCGACCAAGTAATACAAAAAATAACATTCCTTTCTTGTGCGTGTGTGTGCGTGTGTGTGGGTCTCGGTTATTCACTGATCAGGCCGACCAAGCGTGTGTGTGTGTACGGTTCGCGGTTATATTCACTTCGGGCCGACCAAGTAATACAAAAAATAACATTCCTTTCTTGTGCGTGCATGTGTGTGTGTACGGGTCGCGGTTATGCACTGATCGGGCCGACCAAGCGTGTGTGTACAGTTCGCGGTTATATTCACATCGGCCAATGCAAAAATAACATTCCAATCAATCGCGGGTGGATGAGAGATGAATCATTGTGTTTGTTTGATGAGCCCTTTGAGCGTTTCCCCAGACGATTACCACTTGTACTGAGGGGAGCTGAAACTCATTAAATATGCAAATCTTATCCAATCCTAGCCATGGGCGTTTACTTCCAAGTCTTCAGTGCGGCACGCCCATCAAAACTGAGTGTTTCTTCAGAGAGCCTCAAAACCAAGGCAGAAAATAGCCTATTACTTATTCATTATGATGTTTCTGAATGTAAAAACCACGCAAACGTCATATGTTGACCTCAGACAACAGTATTACAAAATAAAAATTCCAGTTCATGACCCCTTTAAACCGTTGTGTAAAGACACCTAATGTCCACTTCAGAAGCGTTTCTGTGCCACCTTTGCAGTGTATATTTGGTATGGCATCATTAACAGTGACTCAGATATGCTTTCTCAGATTTCTATTTTAGAGCCTCTTGTGTCGGCGCTTCCAGTCAGCGTTTAGGACTTGCATTTGTTTCGTGTTTTGGTCAACACCTTCAGCGAGTGTGAAAGGCTATAGTCATGAATGCTCTGCAGGGTTGGTAACTTAAAGGCTAACAGGCTAAATGCCATGAAACCTGTCAAGAACATTTCTAGATCACATTCCAGTCCAAAATATATTGCGTTTTGTGTTCAGTTTTTATTTACACTATTCCCATTCTCATTACTATACTGGAAAAAAATCTAAATGTATTTAATATATTTATTTATCATGATATTATTTATTGTACTGGCTTTATTCTGATTTTAATATTTGAATACAGTATTACTTCATTACATATTTTTTTGAGAATTGAGAATTGAAGAGTGACATTGGCTTAATTTTCAATGTTAAAATGCATAATAATCAAAAACCACACTTAATTTTCTTTGTAACATTATTATTTTTAGTATTAATAATAATTAATACATGTATTTGTTTTATTATATTATTAATTAATATAATGTGTTTATTATTTAACTATTATTTATTGGAATTATGGCTTAGGAATTTTGGGGAATATAAAGGTGCAGCCACTCTAGACATCTTGTTCTATTCACTTCTATCCATATGTATGCAAATGCACATATGATTTCCTCATGAAGCTTGTATTTTGAACTATTAATCCAACAACACTGTTATTGGTTTCAAACAGATAACAGTCGTGTGCTGCAAGCGTACTTGAGAAGACAGCCAGTGAACAGCGATGCTGATGTCAACATGCTGGCCTGCTTCCTGGTCTACCACTCCATCCCCAGCCTCAAGAATATGGTGGCGTTTGACCTGGAAGGTAAGGTCACGGTCGAAATTAAAAGACATTGACTTAAAGCTGTAGTCTGTAACTAAAAATTATCAATATTTGAGCAAGTACATAACCAGCCAGTGTTCAAAACTATCTCTATACCTTAGCCCCTTTCACAAGGGTAAGCTTGTAATAATGTGTTATAATTCTAGTGGTTCTGGTAGCTTTCCGTGGGAAATTTGAGCATGGCGCGTTCGTCTTTGCGTCATTACGTCACGTCTGAATACATAAAGGAGTCCGGCTAGTAATAGGATCGCATGTGAAGATGCTGCAGGTGGCGGATCATTTATAGCCTTTTCTCACAGCAGCTGGAATAATTAAACTGATCATTTTGATGGAGGATTGTAATCCAGAGAGGACCAAATGACATCAGTGACAACTGGAGATTCACCCGTAGTCAAAAGCAAAAGATTAGACTGTTCAGAAATTTAAATCTACAGGTAATGCTAATACACACTAAATACACGTAGTCACGCAATGCTAATGCTGTTAACATTAACAATTTGAGAACAAAGTATAACTATAATAATAATTTGCACAGTTTGATGTTATATGAGCGGTCGTTAGATTTAATCACCGTTGGCAGCGCAAGTTATTGTAATGTTTTTTTTCTCAGTTGCTCATAACAAAAGTGGCAGACATGTTACTTGTTCAGTTGACATTTTCCGGTAAAAATTCTTATTTTGGTCGTACTTCTAAGACGTAGAATCTGTGATTCTGAAGTGCAGGATCCACTACTGACTGGCCACACTTACTCCTCAAAACATTAGATTAATCTGCACTGAGTAGCCGCGCCGATGCATAACCCCCGTAAAGATGATAATTCAGCAAATACCTGCAATTGCAGATTTCAAACAGAGATGGCGACACAGCGGCCAAACTTACGGACTGCAGCTTTAAAGAAATACAGTATTGTTTAGCTGGAGTCTGACTCTGCTCCTTTTGGACTCGGATTGGACGTAACCTCGACTAAGGTGGAGTTGAACCCAACACATTTAGTTTGGTAAAACCCAGAATAAAGCTCAAAAAAGGAAACCATAAGCACCATAAAACTTGTCTGGCTATCACCAGACCGAGCTCAATTTAAGATTGAACACTGGTCTGGGGAGTCTGCTCTGTATTTTCTACTGCACAAGAGGCGTGATCAACAAGCATAAATTAAATGACTCTGTACGCAATTGGATAGTCCTTCAACCAATCAGACCACAAGAGGCATGATCAACGGGCAACGACCCATCGCTTCTCTATCCCTCATCGTGTTAAACCCGCCAATAGCACGCCAGGTGGATAAGCCCGTCTGTGATTGGTTCCTGCAAAAGTGTAACAGAAGCAATAGAAATGAATGTACAGGTTTCCAGACTGATCAAAATCAAATCGCCGGCAGTTCAGGCTGGGTTTACCCAGTCTACCATAAAACAATATTGCACTTTAATTTCAAAGCTATCATAGCTATCAAAGAATCCATAGCTTCAGAAGTCTTGAAATACAGTGCTAAAGTCTTAAGAACTACTCTTAAGGGCTGATATACTTCAGGCGAAATTGAAGAACGAGCTTGTGTGACGAAATCAGGCCGAAACTAAGTCTGTTTAGATTTCCTTTCGGGGGTTTGAAACATAAAAGTTGACTCTGGCTTATAAACATCTTCAAAATACTATTGGTCCGTGGTGATGATGTAATAGATAGGTGTGGCTATGGGGCTCCACCTTCTTTGACATGGAAATCTTCTCTGGTTTATATCTTCTGTTCATTTTGTTTGAAATGACATTACGCTAGTTTGTTGTTCGATTTCGCTTGAAGTATATCGGGGTTTTTACAGAATACGCCAGCTCTTGATATTTCAAACTTCTTTTTACCCCTAAACGAAGAGTGACCTCTGGTCATACTAGTCATACAGTTTCAGAAAGACATGAGCAAGAATAAATGAGACAAATCGAGTCAGTTTTTCTTTGAAGTACTGGATTTCTGATCAATATGTTTCACTGATGAGCAGCCAGGCTTTCTTGAACATTACCGCTGTGCTCTCTCTGTACAGGATGCTCCTGTTTCCCAGAGTTGCTGCTCAAGAGCAGTCAGTTGGGCGTTCCTGTACGTGCTCTGCTGCGTTTGAGTCCTCTGTTTCTTCAGAATCATGATTCTGGATTTTAACTGCACTCCTTCAGACCAATTCCTGGAGGTCAACCAACGTTCTCCCTAACCAGGTACAGTGGCAGCGTCCTCACAAGCCACCGACTTGCAGGAACTCACTGCGATACCTTGCGTCAACACCTTGCGTCAACTTTTAAGGTTTATTGCGTGGACATTTTTATGGCATGATGTCCTAAAGCTAGAGCTAAAGTAATGAACAGAAGCTCTGAAGAAACACTTTTTTTGATGTAAATAGTTTGTAACTATATTTGTACCTAATGATAATTAATTCAATAAATATGACTCGAGGACATGCTTTTGATAAAGTATGCCTGTATGAAATAAAAGAAGTTCTGGTCTGGTTTTGTCAGATTTTAGGGGTGTTTGCACTATTAAGGATGCATGTAATTTCATACATGCAACATCTACTATATCTCAGGAGGGTGCCATACAACTCGCCTGCACAACTTCATATCATGTCGCTGCTCATTCGCATAGAATTTCACTCTGCCAATTGCCTGGAAAACATTCATTATCATAAAAAAAATTGGCTTAATTTTGCTCATACTTAAGGTTTGTTTAAATCAGGGGTGTCCAAACTTGTCCTGGAGGGCCTTGCCTCAACACACCTGCCTAGAAGTTTCTAGTATCCCTAATAAGACCTTGTTTAGCTGGTTCAGGTGTGTTTAATTGGGGTTGGAGCTAAACTCTGCAGGATTGTGGCCCTCCAGGATCAGGATTGGACACCCCTGGTTTAAATCAATAAACCTTAAGTATACTTTGCTGCAATAACTTCACCAGGACATGAATGATTCCTCAAATCAGGTCTTGTTGAGGAGAGGTGTGCTGTCATTTTCAGTGTTGTGGTTGTTATTAAATAAGTCTATTAAAAATCATTTTTATAAAATAAAATCTAAATATTAGATGAGAACTGCCCCGAGAACCCCCAAATGCTCCCCGGGCGCCGCAGCAATATGGCTGCCCACTGCTCTGGATGTGCGTTCACGGTGTGTGTGTGTGTGTGTGTGTGTGTGTGTGTGACTGTGTGTGTTCACTACTGTGTGTGTGCACTTGGATGGGTTAAATGCAGAGCACAAATTCCTAGTATGGGTCACCATACTTGGCCACACGTTACTT